>NW_025794328.1:0-1897 GCF_021613505.1 Equus quagga | reverse complement strand
GTGAGGTGTTCTAATGGGTGAGTAAGCGATGGCCAGGGTAGGAAGAGAGCAGGATCATTCCAAGGAGGAGGAATGACACGAGCACAAGCATGGAGGTGGAAATAAATACAGAGTTCAGATGAAGTGGAAGATTCATTTGGGGAAGAGTGGGAGCAGGCTGCGTAGGACACACATAGTATAGGAGCAGAAATGACAAAGAGGAGCCTTGGAACTCACCCTCCCTCCTAAATTTGCCTCTAAAAGAATGCCACTGTAGGAAGATGAACTGTTTGGGTACTGGGGTCAGGTACTTATCTCGCTCTCTTGTAAACCATCATCTGAGCTTTCTTCCCTGTGTAATTCCTGTATCCTGGTCCTTTCGTCATTTTTCATGTTCCCTCCCCGTCAAATCTCGATCTGGAGACCGCAGAGACACCCCCACCCCCACCCCCGCACTCAACAGAGAACTGGCTCCTGTTTGCCTTCAGATAGAGCAGGGGCTTCTGCTTCTGCTCTGATTCTGCCCCAAAGACCTGCTTTCCTCTGGTTGGCCGTTTTTAAAATAACCTGAATTTGTACTCGAGATGTTCAGCCAGTTTGTTCCCCTTAAAAACAAGTCAAAGCTCATGCTTTCACCTCAGTGAGAGAACGTCAGCCAACAAAGGCTGCTTCTCTCTTCCAGTCGTCCGAACAGCTGAGCGGCTGTTTCAGGGGTTTTCTCTTTTGCCCAAACGCCACCTAATAAAGTTCTGAAAGGCTGAAGAAAAAAGACCTTTCAGACTTCTAGGCCTTCAACGAGGTGCCCTGAAGAGAGCGCAGGATGGCGCCCAGGGGTGGCGAAGGGGGCTCCTCCTGGGTCCCACTTGGCACGGGGCAGTCCGCATCCCTGTCCAGCCGCTGATGTCGCCGGGTCGAAGCAGCTGGAGTCCACGGTCGCGAGGCCACCGGCCTCTCGGCGTTTCTCCAGCCTGTCAGCTTCCGGCCAGCCCACGCCAGCATCTGTCGTCAGGCAGAGAAGCCACAAAGGTGCTTGCTGCCAAGGACCAAGACAACGCAGAAGCCGAAGGGGAAGACGACCTGCAGGTGCCGGAGGTCCATGGCCGGGGCCTTGTGGTGACCGCGGGAGCCTGGCTCCTCTCAGCCGCGTGGGCGTCAAGATCCGGGTCCTCCTGCCGGCGGCCGTTCGCTTCCGGCGGCCGCTTTCCCGCCACCGCCGCCGCGGCCCCGGGCCTGGGCGAGCCTGACTCCTCCACCGCGGTGCGCGGGATGGAAGGAGCCGGAGAGGAGGTGCAGGTGAGGGGAACGTGCATCGCTAACCGCGCTGGTGTCCGACTGCCAGGCTCTGGCAGAAGGCGAGCAGGGTCGACGGGAAAACGACGGCGCGGCTCTCACTCCGTTTCCCTGGGCGGAAATTCTGTGAGCCTGACTGGACTGAACTTCTGGATCTAGAGGCTCCCAGCTGGTTCATGGCTTCTCCTCGTCCTTAGGACAGAGGTCCCCCAGTGTCACCCAGTCCCACACTTGCAAACATCTCACTCCTTGAGCTCACCCTGCTCCGTGCTGTGAGGCCCTGCTCATTTTGTTCTCTCTGCCTGGACTCCCTCCGTCCCCTTCCCCTTCTCAGCCCGGACTGCGCCGCGCGCGTTAGCTGAGACTCGGTCTTCAGCCCCCGCCCCACCGTCAGGGCCTCAGAGAAGCCTTCCCCACGCGTAGTCAGGTTCCTTATAATATGCTCTCGTCGGTGCTTTTCTGTCATAGCATTTTCTTTCTCAATTATATCCCATATGTGTGTGACTATTTGATTAGTTTCTGTTCCTCCGACTAAAACGTAAATTCCTTGGTAACAGGGCCCATGCCTGCGTTTGCTCACGGTTATTTCTTCTCTCATCACTATGGGAGATTGTAAACGTCATTGCTT
>NW_025794327.1:0-4568 GCF_021613505.1 Equus quagga | reverse complement strand
GTTGTAACACCACCTGGCTGATGTATGTCTTGGAAAGTGAGGAAAGATGGGCATTGAATGGAACTTTGAGTTATTACACCATCTTACAGCTGGAGTTGTGTTGTGAAAGGTCTGGAAAACGGGATGAGTTTCCACCTGTGCAGGCTTTTATGTGGTTGCATGATCAGGTGTCCCGCCAGGGACCAAGCTGACGGTCCAAAGAAAAGCCAAGCTCCCAGTAGTCAAAGATGCTCAGATACCAAAAGAAAACCTTTACGAGAACATGCCAACCCTGAGCGTGTTAAATCTCTTTAATCCTAATTTCTATGTGACACAGCCCCTGATGGTAAATGCCCCCGACATTAGAAGGAAGCTCAAGAAGGTTGAAGGCACCACAGCCACAAGTTCTGGTCAGTTGATGAAAGTTGCTTTGAAAGTTTATAATGCTCGAGAGGAACGTAAAGCCAAGCCAGCCAAGGGCTTTACACAGCTCCCCCAGATGGAGAGACAGAAATGGGGAGCCAGGGCTGCATAGGGAGGTGCACCAAATACTGGGGAAAAATCAGTGTGCCTACTGCAAAGAAAAGGGGCCCTGGAAAAATGACTGCCCTAAGCTGGAGGAAGGCATGAGAGGGAAAAATCGGGGTCCTCCTAACAAGCTCCCTGACCTCTTGTGTCCAAGACTCAGAGGAGGAAGATGACTGATGGGGCCAAGGGTTCTTTGCCATGCTGGTGGCTCCCATTCCAATAGTCCCCCATAAGCCCTGGGTACAAAGGACAGTGGGGACACAATTGGCTGACTTTCTGCTGGGTACTGATGCCACTTATTCATCATTAAATAATTTCTCGGTTGCCATTGTTGGAGTCAATGGGAAAATTCAACAGAGCCTCATGCTGCAACCACTGGAATGCAACTTGGAAAAACAAAATTTGGATTCCTACCTAGGGTGCTTTGTGTTACTGTACCTGATTCATGGCAGTAATTTTTAAATAATAACTGTGGGAACTCTGTGTATGTGTGTCTATATGTATGTTAGATGTGTATGATATTTTATATCTGCATTGTATGGCCAAAATTCAGAGCTCTATTTAATTGATTTAAACTAAATACATACTATAAATTCTAAATGTAAGAAATACTATCCCAAAGGTGTTTCAAGGTGTTCAGCATGATACAAAATGATCTTTGGTAAATAAAAGCCTGTTTAAGTTTGCTGGTTTGATTTAAAATAGGCATGTCCTCAAAGTTAGCATTGGTGGATATAATGCAGACGTATAGCCTGGGTCAACTGGTCAAATGAACTCATGTTATCTCTGTTAGAGAATTTATCAGCAAAAATAACTTGGTATAATAGCTGATTTTGTTTGATGCCTCACGAGGTTTTTGTAGGCAGCCTAAATTTAGTTGTTGAAAATGGGTAAGAGTTTTTAAGTACAACAATTATGTTTTATAGTCTGCATACTTGAAAAACACCTTCCAAAATCTTTTTGGAAATTTAAACTTTTCAGAGCTTTGTTAAGTTCAATTAAATAATGAAAGTTTATTTGGTATCTACGTCATTTCCACATAAGATAAAATATTAAAAGTTGATTCCTAAGCATAGATTTGTCTGCGTTTGATTTCTTATCCCAAAGAAACTGAAAGATGCTTAGGCCCTATTGATAAACATGTTTTATGTATGCTGAGGAATTTTCTATGAGAAAAGACATATTTCTAAAAAGCCTGTATACAAGGAAAGTAGAATGTATGTTTTCAGTAAAGGAGATAAAAAGAACAGAGATATTTTTGTTTGTTTTGTTAAGAAAGACAAATTTGTCCTGAAGAACTAGGAAAGAAAATAAAAAAGGAAAGAAGACCTGGGACAAATTCTGAAGGTGAAAAGTAGGTGACAGAAGGTTTGTGGAAGTAAAACCCTGAGGAGTTTTGTTTATGGTCAAGGTGACTGAGATTGAAATGAATTTATTAAGTAAATAAGTTTCAATTTCAAAAGCAAGCTGATGCAAAATCACTGTTTTAACTCTGTTTGCCCTTGACTATTTCTGTTGCCACTTTGAATAGATGCCTGAGCGTGGTTTTGCAGGGAGCGTTGTTTCCTATCTGAACAAATGTTTTAAATCTTTTAATATTTTTTGACAGGCTCTCCTCCACCCTGCAAAATATTTGAGTCCTGAATAAAGGCTTTCTTTTGACCTAGGAGAGGACGGAGAGTTTCTCTGGGGATTTTCAGAGGCCCCGAGACGTCTCAGAGAAATCCGCTCTCTTCCTATAAGAAAAAATATTAAACCCATTAGGCTTATTTGGTATGTTAAATTACATGGGAAACATTGTCAAGTAAGTAATAATAAACTTTTTTAGATGGTATTATGTGGATAAATGTTATAGATATAAGTATTTCAAAAATTATATAATAGTCCTAAAATTCCGACCTGTTCTGATTGTTAGCCATGATTCTGGTTATTATCTCAAAGTGTTACATGTCTCAAGAACGGTCAAGTGTCTTTGTCAATTGCCATTTTTTGAATGTTTTGTTACTTGCAGACAGTTGTTTTATGCTGATGTTTTTATAGAACTGTTTTGTCTTCAGAGAAGTTCATAAAAAGGGCTCTAATACAGGTTTCTGATAAACTTTCCGATTATAAAACTAAGCTGGGTAAGAAATTACAGAACTCTAACAGAGAAACTGATGAGCTCATAAAACTGCTGACAGAAGATAAGAGCAAGAGCCAGTGACGCCGGACTGAAGAAACTGATGCGGATAATTATGATTATTATGATTTCTTGTTTAAGATATTGCTGATTTTTAAAATTTTTTTTTCAGATTTAAGAAAACATATTTCTCTTTTCTCTTAAGGAACTATAACGTAGCAATTTGTAAGCAAAATTGAAGCATTTATCTTTTTCTCTCTGTCTAAGCCCTCAAAAATATAGAAACTCTTGATGAGTAAGTATTCTTATTTTCATGGCAATATGATCGTTTGCATAAGTTCAATAAGAGTCTGTTCTTATAGGAGGATGCAACTGGAAATAGTGCTTATATTACCAAGGCTTTGACTAGAAAGTCATATTTGAAAAAAAAAACCACACAGGCTCAGATACGACAAGACAGCTTTCGAGGTATAGAAGTTGACTTTCTGCAATAAAGCCACTTGGAAATGTTGGCCTGGTACCTTGCTTATGGGTTCCCTGGTAAGCAAGCCCTGGTAAGGGTGAGTAAAGAATGTCACTCCCTCTGGCAGGTGCAAAGAACCCCAGGCTATTTTGGGGAACCTTGCAAAGAGAGGAATTCACCCAAGACTGTAGGTATTGCAGGTGGAGTCTGATGACAAGTCCTTGGCTTGGCTTTCCTGGCCTTGAGAGGCCTTTAAAGTTCGATCTGAGATTTCTTATAAAAAATTCCAGCTAAGTAGGTTTAAAAGAGCCTATATGATCAATTGCTATTCTTGCTGTACTTATGTAAATAATCAGGCCAATTTTATTAAAACTAGACATTTTGCAAACCAGTTAGTGTTAATTTGGCTATGTTTGGTAAAATTGAGGGTGATTTTAGAGAGAAAAAATTATGTTTCAGTAGAAACCATAATACACATTTGTGGATATTAGATCCTAGTTCTGATAATGGTCTTTGAGGTTCTTGTCATATCTGTTAACTGAACTGGATCCTGAATTCTTCTAGTCTCCTAAAATATCTGGCTACAAATCTCCAAACCAACATTTTCAGTTTTTCCCCATCATTTACATTCAGAATCATTGAGAACTGCATCTTCCCTGTTTCCTGGAGCCTTGCAAACTGAAGGGGGAGGGCTTGATATGAACCTAAGAGAAAGTCATGTCTGCTCCTACATAAGCCACTCAGAAAGGTACGAGATAGCACCAGCAGAGACACTCGGAGCTGCAAAAGATGCTCGACTCAGACACCTAGAAATCTTTTAACTGGTTGCCACCTGGGCTCAGGAACTGATTTATAACTTGCTGCAACCATTAACCTTGTTTTCCTTTTGTTTCTCTAGAAATGTTTCTTATTAAATACCTGGTTACAGCAGAATGTCAGATCATCATACTTCCATCCTAGATGGTACGAAAACAGGTATTGGTGACTGGTTTTCAAGCTTATTTTCCTGGATATCAGAAGGAGTCTGATCCACGTTGTCTGGCATTCTACATTTCTGTTTGTCTCTGCCCCTATTAATGGCTGGGATATGTATTATGGTTAAATTTGTCCTCTGCTGTGTTTCCAGCATTTGTAAAACTGCGACTGAGACTACACCCCACAGGGAAACTGGCAAAAACATGTTGAAGCTTTCCACTGCAAAAACCCCCTAGCTCTTGCCCCGATTCAGCAGGAAGCAGCCAGATGAGCATGATGCCCCTTTTCCATGGAAATGGAGAGCAAGAAATGACAGTGGGGGATAGGTTACTGGTTCTTAGTTAATACCAGCCCTGATACAGGTTCCCATACAGTGAACCCAGCGTATGTGGGCTGAAAACTGCAAGCACACGTTCCCAGTTCCCTGGGTCCTTAGTTACGCTCATATGTAAATATGTTTCTTTACCCTCTGACTCCCTGAGCTTCACAACCAAATAGAAGTTA
>NW_025794326.1:0-3950 GCF_021613505.1 Equus quagga | reverse complement strand
ATACTTCTTCTGAAGTCTTAAACCACGTTCTCATACTTAAGAGATTTCCTTATTGTTTTCCTCACCCTCATTTTTATTTGGACATTCTCTTTTTCTTCTATTGCCTCTATTTTGTCCGATTTCAAATCACGTTCCAGAAGTTTCTCTGTGGCTGCTGTTTGACCTGGGGGCTTCTGCAGATTGGTTTAGAATGTGCATGAGGCCCAGATTGCTGCAGCCCTTCAGACTTCCTCACTGACCCCTTCCAGTCACCTATGGGTGTGTGAAACCACTCGCTAGTTCAGAAGCTTGGCCCACGATTGAGAATCTTGACAATTTTAAGGTTTCTCTATTCTCTGCTTCACTAGTTTCTTCTCTGTGTTTCCTCATACATGGATGCTGATACCATGCAGTCATTATAGTTGGTGGTGGTTTCACCATCTCACATTATTGAGTCATGGGGGTACTTTCTCCCTTGATTTTGATATAGATTTTTCTATGGGTTTTTGGCCTTGTTTTCCAAGTTCTTTGATTTTATGATAAGACTTGAAGAGATTAAAAACCATATTACCACTGCTATCTTCCCAACAGTGACTGATTTTATTCCTATCTTGTGCAAATTGTGCTCCATAGAACATGCAATGGAAAATATTAATGTAAGTTAGTTTCTTCAAATTTATTTTTCAAAATAATCTTTCAAAGCTCTTTATTTTCTTGGTGAAGGCTTTCTTAACTACCCTAATTTATTTCTTTTCTAATTTTTTTCTGTGAGATAGGAAGTCATTAGAGTTTAATAAACCAATCTATATTTGGATCTTGGTTCTACTCTTTAGGAAGTGTGTGACTTTGGGCCACTGTTTGAACTTTGCCTCATGCGATGATAAAATGAGATAGTATCTCTAATGTTTCTGGCACAAGAGCAGAACATACTAGATAGTCAACACATTTTATATTGTCTCCTACATGTTGTACACTTTCCTTTGAATATTACTATGATTTTTTCATACCTGAGTTAGATTGGATGCTCTATGAGGCCAGATAACATGTCTGTCTTGTTCTTTGCTGTATTACCAGAGACTTGCATAGACAGGAACATAGTCAGCCTTCAGAATATATGGAAAAAATTAATAGAACTAGTAATTATTTTTATGATCTTTCTTTTCTTATATAATACTAACAATACTAGCTACTATTTAATGAGTACATATTAGGTTGTAGAGCTGTTCTTAACACTTCATGTGTATTTTCTTATTTTAATGTCACAACAGGCCTACTAAGTAGGTGACATTATTATATTCACTAGACAGATGAGGAAATTGAGGCACAGAAAAGCTGAGAAACTTGCCTAAGTTAATAGATTGCCTCAGCACACGGACAAGCTAAATAGTGAAATCTTTAGAGGCAAGGTACATGTCTTATTACATTTTGTATATATAGTGCTTGACTTAGAACATGCTTGAATGCTGGCAGGCATAAATGAATGAATGGATAAGCAAGTAAAATATAATTCCATTACAAGATAATATGTTGACTAGGTCTTAATGAGTCTTAATAAGTGTATCAGATGAGGATTTTATCATGATATTCGTATGAACAGTTAGAATTTTTACCTAAAGTTTATAATGTAATGCATATTTGAAATAACTTCAGGTGAACTGAACAAATACTAAACCACTTTTAAAATTGCAATGTTGAAAATTGCATAATCTTCATTATGAATTACTAAGCCCTACCTCATTAAAACTACTAAAGAATAGTAATGATAGTGAGAGTCATATCTTGCATTTCAATGCTGTTTTGTATTCTGCATTGTTCAAAAGAGCGGAAAGCTTACAATAAGATGAATGACATAACACATTGGTAATCTTATATAGGAAACAGCGTACAATTAGCTAAAAATTGTATAACGTGATTCTAAATGGGGCATAGCTGAATACACTGTGCAAGTATTTAATGTGAAAGGAAAATTTATTATGTAGAAATTGTGGGCATTGAAAACTAATATTTCTATTTAAAATTTCCTCTCCTTTTTCTAGCCCCAGCCAGCTGATAATCAGCCAAGTAGAGGAGGAACAAAGAGGGGTGGGCAGGTTTGCGCACAAGATTTAGTCATAGACAAAAGTATGTTTAAACTTTCTTTGAAATTTCCTTTGTGGGTTATTTTCTTGGGGCTTTCAAAATAGAAAAAGTGACAGATATTGTGGGGGTTGTGGAGATAGCTGAAATCTAACATTAGAAAGGAAATAAAAAATATGCAATGAATAATCAACCTGCCAAGGAACTCAAGCGTTGTGCAGTAGTGTATAGTAGTGTATGTGATTTTTTCTATGGTGTTGCCTATTTCTCATAGGTCAAATCTATAACTTTTATTGCTAAACTGATTAGGTAGAAATCAGGTCTAAAAAATAGGATTTAAGAATAATAAATTAAAATTTCACTCATTTGCATGCATGCTCTCTTTAAATAATCCATGCTAATTTCTCCACAGTGTAATGGATATGTATGTTTTTGCCTCCCCTGCATCCATTCCTCCCTTTTTCTCTCACCAAAAGAACCACGGTTTTCCTTTTGGATAGCCCCCCATTCTTCATCAGCGAATTTGTTTCAGTGGAATTTACCCCACTCCAGTTCTGAGAGTTGGCTCTGATTAGCCTACACCATTTGATGTACTCCATCCCTTTAACTGAGCCAATTGTTATATACGAATCACAGCCAATGAATTGTGAGATGTTTGTTGAATTTTCTGAGAAAGAGGAACTTTCTCTCTTCCCCTAGAAACTGCAAGGTTAGGATTTGACGTTGAAATCAGCTAAGAGCATGGACAAGTGAGTTGAAGTTGGTTTGGTTGAAGGAGAAGGTTTGTAGAGCCTGAGGATGAAGGCAATGCCCTCGGAAGGCAGAATAGAGAATCAGAGAGAAACCAGGTTCCCAGCTGATGTAATTAGAGCAACGGGATTTTGTGAATCAATAAAATCTCTTTATTTTTCTAGCCAATTTGAGTTGAGACTCGCCTGCAATATAGAGTCCTTCGTGATAGCTATGGGCAATCTGGAGGAATATCATATACAATGAACAGGAAACCACTTAGGAAGAGCCAACCTAAGAGGAAATCATGCATCGGGTGAAAACCATCCTGATAGTTTAAATTCTGAATGGTAAACTCACACGTGCGTAAGTTGAAATAGCACTGTGTGTGGATGCCTTCATATTATAGAAGGAAACACTAGTGGTCTGCCGTGGCATTGAATGAAATAACCTATTGCCTTAAGTTTGTAGGACATTCTTCCCTTTGTTTGAATAGAGACATTTTGTGAGTAGTCCATGTCTGCGTAACGATCTATGTGAGTTTCCACCAGATGTGTCTCCTTAGATGGGACATGAATCATAGAATCTCTAGCTAATGTTCTGTAGTGGTTAAGAAAGTTTGGCTACAAGCAAAAGAAAGCAAACTCAAAATGGATTTATTATTTTTTATAACAAATTATGTGATTCCAGATTTGATCTATTCATCAGCTGATTATATGATCAGGGACACAGTTTCTTTCATCTTTTTCTCTGTCAACTTCAGAATGTTGGTTTGTTTTCTTAGATTAGCTTCTCTCATGGCTCTAAGATGGCTTGTTGCAATTCCAAGTATCTTGTGCAGATAATTTCACCCAGAAACAAGGATAGAAGTCTCCCTTTATGTATCTCTATTTAAAAGTCAAGAAAACTATAGCCTCTCAGCAGAATCACATTCATTGTTCAGAATGGTATCACATACCTATTTCTAAACCAACAACTGGAAAGGAAAAATAAATTATTTTGATTGATGTTGACACACGGATATTCACTCCCCAGGCTGGAGAAAAGCATCTTCCCTGATCAGTGGCCATATGGAAAGGAGCTTCTCTTAAAGAACCAGTTCTCCCTGCTAGGAACAAGGGGAGGTAGCGATAATAGATTTGTTTGTTTTTATCAGAGAGTTTTGG
>NW_025794325.1:0-3701 GCF_021613505.1 Equus quagga | reverse complement strand
CATTGCCTTGTCTATGGGGTAAGTGGCCACAGGCCTCATGTACAAGAAAATGCATGGCACAAAGAACAAGATGACCACTGTAAGGTGGGAGCCACAGGTGGAGAGAGCTTTATGTCGCCCTACAGAGCTGTGAGACTTCAGGGAGTGAAGGATGACCACATAGGAAGTCATGAGGATAAGGAAGATGGTCACACACATCACCCCACTGTTGAGGATGACTAAGAGGCCCAGGATGTGGGTGTCCATGCAGGCCAGTTTCAGCAATGGAAACAAATCACACATAAAGTGATCAATGACATTGGGACCACAGAAGGGTATTTGATACATGAAGAGAAGCTGTATTACTGCATGGATAAATCCCCCCACCCAGGCCGCTCCCAGCAACAGGCAGCACACCTGAGGTCTCATGATGGTTCTGTAGTGCATGGGCTTACAGATGGCCACATAGCGGTCATAGGCCATGACAATGAGAAGGATGATCCCCACACCACCAAAGAAATGCTCTGCAAAGAGCTGGGCCATGCACCCTTCAAAGGAGATAGTAGTGCTCTCAGAAAGGGAGTCCACGGTCATCTTGGGGGCAATGACAGAAGAGTAGGTAGCATCCATGAGAGACAAGGAAGTAAGGAAAAAATACATAGGTGATCTCAGACTCTGACTCGTGATCATGGTTATCACAATGAGTAGGTTTCCCAAAATGGTGGACACATACATGATTAGAAAGATAGCAGAGAGTATTTTCCGCAGCTCTAGATTCTTTGTAATGCCCAAAAGAATGAATTCAGTCATATTGTTTGGAGTCTCCATTTACTGAGGGCTGATGTGAGCACATTGCTCTGAGTTGGAAAATCTACAGAAGAATAGTATTTTTAATTAGTAATCACTGAATGTACTGGACATTTTTGTGCTCTGCCTCACACCCTCTTGACCTACCTTTTTTCTCCAGCTATTGATACATGAACCACCTGCTAACAATTTTATCCTGACAACAGCTTGATCTTACTGATTCCTCCAACAACACCTTCTTTCACTAGTGTTTCTTTTACTTTCTTTCCTGATACTTGCTGCTTGAGACACTTAGAAGACCCTGTTTCATCCTTCTGGTGCATAGACACATCTGGAAAGATGAAGGAATTAACACACCTTAAGGAGACCCTAGATCATCTGTAGATAGAAGCCAGTGGATAAACTGTAAGCAGCTTAACACAGTTTGGATTAACATTGTTTCTGTCCCTGTTTCACTCTCCCTGGTCATGCCTCCATTTCATTTTCCAAAATAACCTACCAACATAAAAGTTCTTCTTTCAGCCTCTGCTTTTTGGAAACATCAACCTAGGAAACTGACTTCCATTTATCACTTCCATTTATCACCCAAGAATCAAGATCTTGGAACCTTTCATATAAATTCTCATTCATTTATTCCATATATTTATTGAGCACCTGAGTGTGCTAGTTGAAGAGCCTCTTAAGACAAACAGGTCATAACCCAAGGATTCTCCACTTTTTAATAACTATAATCTTTCCATATACATTTTTTCTTTCTAAAATTGGATTATTATTATTATTATTATACTATTATAACATATTGCTAATATTCAATGACTCCCTATTATCTCTCAGCCTGTGGGTTGTCCTTGAGACATTTTCTTCATTTTAGAGATAAGATACTGAAGCTTAGAGAGGTGAAAAAAATGATGCCAAATTTCCACCACTGGTAAACATTGAGGCCAAATTCATATCCAGCTTTTCCTGATTCAAAATCAATACCAATAGCAAGCTATATTCTTATCTGATGATAATATCAGGCACTCAATGGGAAAGACACACCGTGATTCATGGTATAATTTCATTTTCATAATAATTGAATGAGATCAATTTATGCTTTCTGTGCTCATTTCACTAAACAACTCCACAATAAAATTCAATGGCAATTTCATAACAAAGAGCCTGTTCTAATTAATTATATATATATATATATAATCCAATCCTGAACCCAGAATTTCCAACCATTTACTAAGCTTCCAAGATTCTAACTGTTTTCCAGATATGCTGATTAAAGAAAAGAAAACCTTAAGTCTCTTTCTCTGCTCCAGGAAGAACCAGATCCAAATTAATTGACACTATGCACATGAGCCTCAATCTGTGTAAATTATTCCCTCCATTTTTGCTTGTGAAGGGATGATTCCAGATGAAGCAAACAATTCTAAAGAATAATTAAAATATCAATAAAACAAGTAATTTATTTTACGCTGTGTACAGCAAGGTGCTAGGTATGTCACATGCATTGTTGTAATTATTTTTCATATCACATGAGGTGTGTACTCTCACAAGTCCTATCTTGAAGATGAGGAAACTGAGACTTGGAGACATTAAACATCACATGTAAAATGATTGGGTATTACGAATCCAGGTAATCTCATTTTGAAACACAAGTTCTCAACTTTTACGCTATATCATTGAAGTAGTGAACAGTTGCCTCAACTAGCTAAATACAATTTTCCTGCAGCCAAATGATAAAGTAAAATAATCGCTTCAGTAGCATAGGGTTACTTAAGCAGACTAACTTGTAACTTGGTAGGAATATACTAGAGATTGTTGCTTTAAATGGGCATGTAAACTATATGTTATTTAAGACTCCTGTAAATACTCAAAGACCCATTATGAGAATTATCCCTCTTACTAAACAAAGTATACAACAGCTGGGACACTCTTTATAAATCCACAATATGGACTAACCCCCACCTCTCCCACCTCCAGCCCAAGAACTTCAAAAGTTGTTTAGTAGCCCTAATGAGGTAGAAGGAACACATTCTTGGAAATCAAGATAACTAGGTTTTATTGCAGGTTGTCCCTCTAACTCCTAGGATACTTTGTTAGATTGCTCACTACACTGGGTCTCAGTTTCCTCATCTGGAGAATGAGACAGTTGTGGTAAATGAGTGGAATGCTAGGGCTTCAAAGGAGGCATCTCAGGGACTCTGGCCCTTTCAAACACAGCAGCTTGGCTCTTATCTGCATTAAATGTTTACACTTCCAAGTAAGATTTACTTTGAGTCATCTCATGATTTCAAATATTTTAAAAGAAAATACACTAGGGAAGATAATCATGCCCATTCTGTCTAAAAATCTATGAATTTATCATAAATCTCTTTTGAATACTAATACATATCTAAGCTTCTCAATCTGATATTCAAGAACCTCACCCCCCGTCCCTCCCCTTCTCTCCCAAGAAATCAACATCATCATTTTGTATGTCTCCCTCCCACTGCAGTCCAGCCCAGCTCTTACTGCCAGAACACACACCTCAGTCTCTTTAGGACAGTGGGAAAGGCCATGGGTGCAGAATGAGCACACATTTTGCTAGTACTTGATACATATTTTCTCATATAATTCTCACATCTGGCTACATTTGGACATGTTTTATGCCTGAGAGAAAGCAGAATAATTGATTTGCTTAAGGCTACAGTTAGTAAGTGATAGAGCCTGGATTTGAATCCAAGAAGCTGATTTTATAGCTGATATGTGTTTCTTGTGTCTCAATTTCTTAGGAAGCAAAATAATTTCTTCAATAAAATCCTGGATAATAAGAAGTGATAGCAATGTGTTTAGTAAGTGTCTCTGGGTCATTAGCTTTTAATGAACAATCAGTGGCCCTGTGTTCCTCAGAAGATCTGTGCCCTGGGCACATAGATCATCAATAG
>NW_025794324.1:0-11323 GCF_021613505.1 Equus quagga | reverse complement strand
AACTCTGAGAAATGTGAAAGAAGGAGCAATCCTTGAGCGTTTCCCTATGGAAATAGGACAACCATGAAATAATGATATACAGGAAAGGTGTTTTATGGTTAAGTAGAGTGAATATTCAGCCTGGTGAAAGTGGAGGTGAGCCTTGGGTGTAGGAGGAAGGACAGCATGAAGGAGGCTGGCGGTGGACTCACTGATAGAGGTGGTGGGCAAAGGTAGTAGGCAAACCTAGAATGTATAGAAATCACGACATGATCAATAAAAAAGAAGTGTGTATATTACTTTCACAGCTTTCTCATGTGCATTACCTCCTTTGGCCATCACAGCAGGTCTGTGAGGCAGGAGGTAAAAGCAGTGTGGCTGTAAAGCACAGTAGTTAATAGCCTGAACTTTGGAGTTAGCTATGGACCTTCCAAGAAGCTGTGAGGAAGTAACACAACTTCTCTAAGTGTTAGTTGCTGCTTCAGAAAATCCGCACAATCATACTACTTACATCATATGACTGTTCAACATGATTAAAAGAGAAAAAGCCCTCTGCACATTCCACTCAGACAGTCAGAATATCTACGTGGTATCTGTGGTTTCTCTTTTACTAATTATGCTGCTGCAGAAATTGATGCTTCAGGAGGCTGAGATTACAAAGCCAGAAAGTGTCCTGGCTGTGACTTAGAGGTAGGTTTTCTGTGTGTGAATTCAGTTACATTCTCTTCAAACAGAAAGGCAGGTGTGGAAAGAAATGGTGTGAGTGTGGCAGCAGTGGGTAGGATCACAGTGGAGTAGCTAAAGTGAGGAGAACAGAGAAATGAATTTGAATAAGTAAGGATGTTCTGTGACAGGAGTTACATATTAGGAAAATTCAATTCTGTACCACATCGATAGGGAATCACTCTAAGTCCCAAGCCATACAGACAGATGGGGCATTAGAGCAGTGGCTTTCAATTATTTTTTAACATGAAATGAATCATCTATTTAAGGAAATCTTATCCAGAGGCATATACAATTAATTCAATTAAGAGCTGAGTGGGTGTGAATAGAACAGAGTTCTTTCTGTTGTACTCAGCTATTGAGCCATCTTTATACTGCAAATGAGGAAACTGAGGCTCAGAGATGCCAGCAATAGATCCAAATAACAGACTAAGTTACTGACACAACCTAGAATAAAATCTACTTCTCATTTCCTGACTCCTGAGCCAGTGCTCCTGATAATCCACAAGAGTTCTTACAAGAAAGACCTCAGTGCTTGGGCTAGGAAGAAGAGGATGAGGTTCAGTAAGGTGAATACAATGGCACATCCATAGTCTCCAGGGAATGTTCTGCATGTGTGTCGGGAGTAAGGGTGGAGGTGTGTTGTTGAAAAGCAAGAGTTACCTCTCAGCATCCAAGGAGTTTAATAGTCCAAATATCAATTAGATACTACGCTACTTGCAAAATTTCTAAGATGTGACAGTCAGCCTCTGCTTAAAAATACCCAGTAATATAAGTTAGGTTTTCATTGTAGCTTTTCTTCTAGGTTGAAATAGTATCTCTCCTGAAATACCACATAACCTGTTCTTCTCTTCTGCAGTGGTGGAATGTAGTGTATGATCAAAATGCCAGCTCCACAGCACACTAGTTATATAATCTTATACAAGAGATTTAATTCCTCAAGACCTCAGTTTATCTTATTTACAATGGGAGCAGTAATGATAATGACTTCATGTAGTATCGTGAGGTTGAAATGCCGTCATACTTGGGACAGTGCCCAGCAACACAGTGAATCTAAATTCTAATTGTTTAAGGATTATTATTGTGTTCTGAGATGCTTTGCTTCATTTGAGAAACAGAGGAAACTGAAAGAAATGACTTGGGCTGATTCAGATTTGAGTTTGTGATATTGAAGATCTGTGCCTTTGCCAGAGCATCACAGTTTGTAATCTTCATCACTGAAAAATGTATTAGTCAGTGACTATGGAATTAATACTTTTAGATGTATTTTGATCACTTAATATTTAGAAGTAAGGCATAAAATTACAAAACAATTGCCATATTGTTTTCAAAAGAGTACAGGAAGAAAAACCCACTTCAGATTGTTTGGAGGATGCAACAGGATAATGATTGTAATGTGACTTAGCTCAGTGATTGGTGAGTAACAAACTCACATCATAATTACCTGAGAAGCAATGTTGATGCTTGAGGGCACTGACTGCAGTCAGAAAATATGGTCCACATTCTGTCTTCACCACTCACTGGCTGTGCAGCTTTGGTTAAGTTTCCTAAACTCTGAGAGCCAGTTACTTCATCTGTAAAACAGAGTGAATCATGCATTATTCTGTGCTTGGAGCAAGGTAGGTGCTCAAAACAGTTGGGTATTAATAATAACACTTACAAAGGGAGGAGGAGGAAAAACATTTCACATGGCAGAGCCATTGAAAAGGCAGGAGAAAAGGCTTGGAGGAAACCTTGCATTAATGGAATATTTATTTCCTAACATTATTTTTATGATCTATTTATTTTTATTGTGGTAACATTGGTTTCTAACATTATACAAATTTCAGGTGAGGTGTACATGGTTATGTATTTTGTTTTCTCTGTAGATTGCATGATGTTCACCGCCCAAAGACTAATTATAATCCATCCCCACACACATGTGCCCAATCACCCCTTTTGCCCTCCCGCTTCTCCATTCCCCTCTAGTAAACAATCCAATCTCTGTTTCTATGTGTTTGTCATTGTTTTTATATTATACTTATGAATGAGATGATATGGTAGTTGACTTTCCCCCTCTGACTAATTTCACTTAGCATAATATCCTCAAGGTCCATCCATGTTCTCACAAAAGATCAGGTTTCACCATTTCTTATGGCTGAGTAGTATTCCACTATGTATATATACCACATCTTCTTTATCCATTCATCTCTTTTTGGGCACCTGGGTTGCTTCCAAGTCTTGGCTATTGTGAATAATGCTGCAATGAACATAGGGGTGCATGTATCTTTATGCCTTCATGTTTTCATGTTCTTTGGATAAATATTCAGTAGTGTAATACCTGGATCATATGGTAGATCTATTCTTAATTTTTTGGGGATTCTCTATACTGTTTTCCATAGTGGCTTCAGCAGTTTGCTCTCTGACCAGTAGTATATGAGAGTTCCCTTCTCTCAGATCCTCTCCAACACTTGTTTCCTGTCTTGATAATTATAGCCATTCTGACAGGCCTGAGGTGATATCTCATTATAGTTTTGATTTGCATTTCCCTGATAGTTAATGGTGTTGAACATCTTTTCATGAGCCTTTTCACCATCTGTATATCTTCTTTGTAGAACTGTCTATTCAGATCTTTTGCCATTTTTTGATTGGATTGTTAATTCTTTTGTTGTTGAGATATACGATTTCGTTATATATTTTGAGTATTAACCCCTTATCAGATATATGGTTTGCAAATATCTTCTCCCAATTGTTAGGTTGTCATTTCATTTTCTTGATGGTTTCCTTTGCAGTGCAGAAGATTTTTGGTTTGATGTAATCCCATTTGTTTATTTTTCTATTGTTTCCCTTGCCCAGTCAGACATGGCTCTTGAAAATATTCTGTTAAGACTTATTTTTAAGAGTGTACTACCTATGTTTTCTTCTAGAAGTTTAATGCTTTTGATACTGGCCCTGGTACCAGTTCCCCTACAATACACTGAGCACATGTGGGGTTAAAACCAAAATCACTCACCCCTTTCCCTTCTTACTCCTCAGCTTCCTGGCACCAGAATCCACCATCCTCCATGGAGGCAGACAACCAAGGACACCCACCTGTGGATTCCCTTATTTCACCAACCTCCTTCCTGTAAGCAGCCTCACAAGGCTAAATGCAGGCTGGTAGGAAAACTCTGACCAGGAAGACCACATGCTCCCTCTCCCTACAAGCAGCTGCATTCTTTGCAACCTATGAAACTCCTTTCCTCCCACCTTCCAGGGACATGAGATTAATTTGAAGACTCCCTCTCATCTCTTGGCTGATGTCACTCAGAATAACAACACTTTCCTTGCCATAAGCCTGGTGTTCCAGTTTTTATTTGTCGCCTCTTGTGTGGCAGGTAAAAAAAACAATGTTTGTGGCCAGTAACAAGCTGGTGATCCAGCCAGGAGGCTTTTACCCATGGCTCTGCGGCCCCGGGATGATTGGAATTTCCTTGGAAGCAGTCCAGCAGCTGCCTAGGTCATATGCCTTAGGGATAGTCCTCAGTACTTTCCATCTGTCCTGGCAACATTGGCCCTAGGCACACTTTCTTATCACAGGGAAACAGGTTCTAGATTTGTTTATTTGTTTTTGCTTATGGTCCCTTGATGGAGTCAATCTGCAATAGGGTAAGCCACCTTAAGCATGCCCTTGAACTCCTTTCCCCTCCATCTGGGGTCCTTTCTGTTCACAGGGGGAACTTCTGGGTGAGCATATGGAGTTGGAACAGTTGTAAGATTTTCTACCCTACATCTTGGAACTGGTTCATTGGTGTCTGGTATTTCTGTATCTGCATCTGTGTGTAGGTCCATTTCTGTGTATCAGAATGGAGAACAATTCCCCTGCCTGATATAGTAAGAGCATATAAATCCACCCTTCTGGCAATGCTAATTAAACATGCTAAAGGGGATCTCACTTTAAAATGACCAAAATGGGTCAATTTCAGTTTACTCAACCTAGCGTATTTACATATGCAATTGGGAAAAGCCAGTTACAAAGTTAAATAACAACAGCAAGCCTATTTTAGTCTTTTGAGGATTCTAAATAAAATCAGGAATACTCTAGTGCCTCTTTAAAAGAAAATAATTGAAGAATTAAACATGCCAGCAGCTGAAGCCAAATCTGCTGCTCCTCTCTTCTATATTGCTTAGCTTACCCACTTTCACTCCCCTGAAATTCCTGATGTAAAATTAAGCAAATGAAAACAAGTAAACTTTTGAGATAATTTAGAATTGTAATGCCCATTCTGGGTAATCTCTTCTTTAGATGACTCCACTTTAAGTGTCAACTTTAAAAAAAGAAGATTGAAAACCTCCATATGGAATTCAGTCTTTGATTAATGTGCAAAAACATCTAAAAGACAGTTATTTAACACAACATAAAATGATCATTGGTAAAAGGAAGGCTGTTTAAGTTTGCTTCTTTGATTAAAATAAATTTGTTTTCAGAGTTATCAACATTGGATGTCATGCAGACAGGTTATCTCTGTTACAAAAATTGTCAGCAAAAGTAATAACTTAGAATAATAGCTGATTTTGTTTGATGTTTCATGAGGTATTTGCAGACAATCTAAATATAATTATGAAAGACAGGTAAACTAAATACAAATTTAAAAAGATAAAAGTTTTTGGAGAAATTTTTCAACAGTAATTATGTATGGATGTATTTAGAACATTATGATGTATGTACTTAAAACAAAGTAAGATGATGGCTAGGGGCACTAATGTCACACGCGTTTTTTGAGAAAAATCTAAACATAATTGCTGGAAGCAAATAATTTAGATAAAGAAACAAGAGTAAGAGTTTTGGGGTGCAAAATTTATGTTTTATGGAATAGTTTCTTGAAAAAATAGCTTCCAAAATATTTTTGGTAACAAAATTTTACAGTTTTGCTAAATTAAGTTAAAATGATAAAATTTGTTGAGTATCTCAGTCATTTTCCAAACAAGATAAAATATTAAGAATTAATTACTAAACATAGATTTACTTGCCTTTGTTTTCTTATCTCAGATAAACCAAAAGTTGCTTAAATTTATTGGTAAATGTGTTTTGCAAACGCTGAGAAATCTTCTATGGGAAAGCACATATTTCTAGATAACCTGTATACAAAGAAAGAGAAATGTATGTTTTCAGTAAGGAGGAATAAAAAGTAGAGATATTTTTGTTTGTTTTGTTTAAAAAGACAAATTTATCCTAAACTACTAGGAAAAATAGGAATAAGACATGGGAGAAATTCTGAATGAAAAAAGTAAGTGAGAAAAGGTTTATGGAAGTAAAACCCTGAGAACAGAGTTTTCTACATGGTCAAGTTGGCTAAAATTAAAGTAAATCTAGTTAAGTAAATTATTTAAATGTCAAGAGCAAATAGGTACAAAATTAAAATTTAGTCTTCTCTGTCTTAAAATAATTTTTTTAACTTTGTTTTGCTCTTGGTAAAAAAAGATATGAAAGGGTTTTTTGGCTGTTTTAGCTCTGCTTTTGACTGTTCCTATTGCTACTTTTATTGGATGTATAACTGAAGATTATTTCATAGGGACCTATGGATAAATGTTATTAATATAAATATTTAAAAAATTGTATAACATTCCTGAAAATCTAATCTCTCTGGATTTTCTGCTATAATTCTGGTTGTTATCTCAAACTGTTGTATGTCACAGAAATAGCCAAGTTTTTTTCTCAGTTGCCATTTTTAACTCTTTTGTTGTTTATAGACAGTTTTATTCAGATGTTTTTGCAAATATATTTCATCTTTGGACAGATTCATGGAAAGGACTCTGACACTCCTTTAGAATACAGGTTTCTGATAAACTTCCAGATTGTTTAACAGAGGTGGGTAGGAAATTACAGAACTGTAACTGAAAAACTGAAAGCCTCATGAAACTGCTGATAGAAGGTCAAGAGTTGGTTACATAAAACTAAAGGAACTCATAGGGATGATTATACTTATTATGACTCTTTGTTTAAAATATTGCTGATTTTTTAATGTTTTTTTGAGATTAATAACTACTGTTTTCTCTTAAGGAACTATGACTGATAGTAACTTGTAAAGAAAATTGAAACATTTATTTACCTCCTTACTCAATGCCTCCAGAATTTGGAAACTCTTAATATGTATTGTTTTCATGGCAATATAGTTGTATGCATAAGTTCAATAAAAATCTGTTCTTCTTCTAACAGAACATAATTGCAAACATTGGTTACAGTACCAAGGCTTTGACTGGAATAGCATATTTGAGAAAAATATACAGACTCAGATATGACCAGATAGATTTTGAAGAATGAAGATTGAATTTATGAAATAAAGACACTTGGAAATATTGGCCTGGTACTTTGCTTACATGGTTCCAAGCACGCATACTCGACAATCAAAGAAGGTCACTTATCAGGCAGGTGCAAAGAACCTCAATATTTTAGGGACCTCAGAAAAGAGGAATTCCCCCAAATCTGTTGGTATTGCAGGAGGAGTCTGATGACAAGTTCTTGGGCTGGCTTTCCTGGCTCCAAGAGACTTTTAAAGTTAAATCTGAGATTCCTTATAAAAGTTCCAGCAAAGCAGATTTAAAAGAGCTTGTATGATAAGTTGCTATTCTTGCTGTAGTTATGTAAGTAAATGGGCCACGTTTATTGAAACTAGACTTATGTTGTAAATAAGTCGATCTTAACTTGGCAATCTGTGGTAAAAAATGGGGATGATTCTAGAGAGAAAAAGTTAAGTTTTAATAAAAACTATAATACAGATTTGTGGATGTTGGATTTTGGTTCTTTCAATTGCCTTTGAGGGTTTTTTCCTACTTGTAAACTGAACTAAATCTTGAATTGTTCTAGTATCCTGAAATATCTGAAATCACAAATTTCCAAACTAATATTTTCCACTTTTTCCATCATTTTCATTTGGAATCTTTGAGAACTGAAATTGCCCTTTTTCCTGAACCCTTGCAAACTGAAGCTAGACATCTTGATATAAAATTAAGAAAGGTTCATGTCTGCTACTGTGTAACCCTCTCGGAAGGATACATCAGTGCCCAATGACACCATCAGAGACATTTCAAACTGCGAAAGATGTTATGATCCTGAATTCCAGAAAGCTTCCTGATTACCTGTCCCCTGGTCTCAGGAACTGGTTTATAATTTGCTCCAACCATTAACCTTGTTTTTTCTTTTCCTTTCTATAAAAATTCTTCTTATTAAATACCTGGTTACTTACTTAAATGATATAGCCTAGCATTGGGAGCCCACCTACATCACTGCTTTATTAAGAGACTGGTTCAATGAGATGGAACAAGCTATGCCCCTTATGAGCACGTATCCAGAGGTACCAGGTCCGAACTAATTTTCAGGACTCTTTTCTTGGATTCCCCAAGGGATTAAGTCTATTTTTCAGGGACTGTTAAAATTTGAGCTATCTATACTTCTTATCCTTCTGGTCATATACTTATGTACCTTTAGATGTTTTTCCAAACTGTTGAACAAGGTAAAAAAATTCTAATAATACAAAATGTCAACCTGAACTGGTAACAACAACAAAAAATTTCCAAATGAATGTTACATTTCATTCCTCTAACCCAGATATATGCCCCCTTTCAGTGAGAAGTAGATATAGACCAGTCATTGCCCCAAATCACTCAAGATTGAGGAATGAACATAAAATAGGGGAGAATTGATGCCAGCCTTGATATTGGTTCTCCTAGATTAAGCCCAGCATTTATGGAGTTAAATCCAAAAGCATTCATTGCCTTTCCCTGCCTACTCCTTGGCTTCCTGGCACCAGAATCTACCATAAACCACAGGGGCAGGCAAGCAAGGGAATCCAGCTGTGGATTCCCTTATGTCACCATCCTCCTCCCTTCAGGCAGCCTCATAAGGCCAAATGCAGGCTGGTGGGAAAGTGAAAATAGCAAGGCCACAGGCTCCACCTACCTAAAAGCAGCCACATTCCTTGAAATATTTAAAATCTGTTACCTTCCATCATTTAGGGAGATGACACAATTTGAGGCCTCACTCTTATCTCCCAGCTGCATAAAATACTCTCTGTTATGTTTTTAATCATGTATGTGTCCACAGTTTTCAGAAACCTACTCATTATGATCACTATGATCAAATGTGAGAGTTTGAGATCACCTATGTATTTTTTCCCTTACTACTTTGTCAATTTTGGATGCCACCTATCTTCTGTCATCACTCCCAAGATTATTGTGAATTCCTTCTCTGACAGCACTACCATCTCCCTCAAAGGATCATTGCTTTGGTGGTGCGGGGCTCATTTTACTTATTGTGATGGCCTGTGGCCACTATGTAGCCATCTGTAGGCCCCTACACTACTTGTAGCCCTCAGATGTGCTGCCTGCTGCTGGTGAGGGTCCTGGCTGGGATTTATCCATGCAGTAATATAGCTTCTATTCATAAATTAAGTAACTTTCTGTGGCCCCAATGTCATTGATCACTTTAAATGTGATTTATTTGCTGAAACTGACCTGGATGGACACTGACATCCTGGGCCTCTTAGTTATCCTTCACAGTAGCATGATAGGTGTGACCATCTTCCATGTCCTCATCACCTCCTATGTGATCATCTTCTGCTCCCTGAGCTCTTGTGGCTTGAAAGGGTAGCATAAAGCTCTCTCCACCTGTGGCTCCCACCACACAGTGGTCATCTTGTTCTTTGTGTCACACATTTTCTTGTACATGAGGACTGTGGCCACTTACCTCATAGAAAAGACAATGACTGTGTCTGATTCCATGATCAAGCCCATGTTAAATCCATGATCTACAGCCTAAGGAAGGCAGAGGTAAAAAATGCCATGAGGAAACTGTGGGTGAAACAAGGGACTTTGGTTGGCAAGTGACTGTCATGCTGAGAATATCATGTTTTCCATAAGGGTAAGTCATCCTTTCATAAATGTGTGAGATACAATCATCATATAAAATTATATTAGTTTCAGGTATAAAACATAATGATTTCATATTTGTACACATTGTGAAATGATCACCACAATAATCTGGTTAACATCCATCACCATATATGGTTATAAAAAATAATTTTAAAAACTACCTCAATTAAAAATAACGTAAAATAAATGAAATTTTTAAAAAATTAAGAAATAAATATGTGAGAAATAAAACTGTCCATTCTCTACTAGTTGCCAGAGGCACCTCTTAAAAATGTAAATCTGATTTGTGATTTAGGGTATTTAAAATTTAGAGATTGTGATACTCTAAGGCTTTACATCTTTCCTTGGCTTCCCATTGCCTTTACAAACTCATTGTCTTGCCCTAAAATTCCCTAATTAATCTTTCTAACACCTCTAACTCTCCAGCCACATCTTGAGGGCCTTACCTCTTCCCTCACTATGCATTAGCCATGCTGGGCTTTTTCACTTACCGTTATAGCTATGCAAACCTTTTCTCACATCAGTGCTTTGGCTTCTCTCTCTCTCTGAAAACAAGCCCTCACCCTGTTCATGTGGCTGTTTCTCTCTAACTTCTGGCCTTATATTGGGAGATTGTCATTTCCTCAGAGAGTTTCCATCATGACCCTATTCAATGACTCTTCCACTCCTGCCATTATTCTGCATGCCAGTGTATTAATTTTATTAGCAACAATGATAAAAAGTATAATTATTTTGTATAATTATCGTATGATTTTTGTTACTTTCCATCTGTCTCTAGACTTGACATTTGTGTGGGAAGGGTTTCTGTGTTGTATATGCTTGGCACCTATTAAGTTTTCAAAAAGTATTTGTTGAGTGACTATAGAACTTAAGAGTCTTGTTTTCCAAATAGCCAAATTCAGATGGTTAGGGAAGAAAAGGAGACAATAAATACTAAGTAAAAATAAACAAAACAAAAGTCAGAGAGTGATCATTACAACAGAGTTAATGGAAACAGAAGACTATGATTATTTCATGGAGGCTCCATCATATTGCGTGGTCAGAGAAGGATTCTATTAGCAGGTAAAATTTCAGCTGATTTTGAATTCTGTTGATATGTCCTTAGGAAAAGTGATGTAATATATTAATCAATACGTTTAATAATGATAAGCACAAATTATTGACAAGAATGATCAGAAGGAAAGAGCCATATGAGGATTAGAGGGATGAAGATTCTAGAGAAAGAAAACGAATGCAGGAAGTACCATGGTATTTTTAAGGAACCATAAAAGATCAGAGTGAATGGAACACAGTGGTCCAGGTAGAAAGTGGTAAGAAGCAGATTCAGAAATGTACACAGTATTAGATCCCATAGTGCTGATGTAGCTAGTGCTCCTAAATCCCCAAAGAGAATGAAGATTGTTTTTATCTCTTAAAAATGAGGCAAAGTCACAATTCTTCCAGAATACAGATGGACTCTAACTTCCGTGCTATAGAGGACTTGTGCAACATGGTGTGGAATGCTTTTCTAACTAGCTTCTGTTAGTCCTTTAATTTTAAATTGTAGAAGAAACTTCACAATACCCTTTTTAAATACTCCTTTTAACTCTATATTTCTCTATTTCTTGCACATATCAACATATAAGAAAAAATCCATAAAACTGTGATTAGTCACGTCTTTGGAAAAACTTTTGGATGATTTTTTAAACAATTTTTATTTAAAGTTTGGCCCTGAGCTAACATCTGTTACCAATCT
>NW_025794323.1:0-6704 GCF_021613505.1 Equus quagga | reverse complement strand
CCCTCAGGACTGTGCTTCCTGAGCCTTTTCATGCCTCCTCTGCCAGCTCAGACCCACCCAGCCTAGACTATGTAGTGTCTTGCCCTTACAGACAACGTTTGCTGACCCTGGCTCCAGTTGACCCTGTGTGCTGCTGCCAAAACCTCTGGTCACATTGTCCCTTGGATCTGAAACTTGGAATGCCTCCCCTTTGGTCCCAGCCCTAGAACATCACCTACTTCCTCCTACTCAGTACACACATAGACCACCTCCTGGTACAGTGGGAGCAGCAGTCCTAGGACCTGTGACAATGTATTTGTCACCTACTCTGCACAGGCTGGCTCGTTAGGAGGGAAAGCAGGGGTACGATCTTCCCTCGTGATACAACCACAGCTGTGTACTCTGCAGCTGTTGGGGTGGAAGACCCTTCAGCCAGAAATTAATCCCCATATTGTTGAAGCCTGTGGAGAAAATAACATATGAAGAATCTAGGGCAGTGTCCCTTTTGGAAGGAAGACGGTGCTGTCACCTGCGCAGTGATCACACCTTACAGTTGCTGGGAGACAGCCCTTCAGGCAGCTTAGGACCCAGCCAGGGCAGCTGACTCAGGCTCCTCTTTCCCTGTTTTCCTTGTCTGGAAACCAAAACCCTGCTCTCCTGGCACCTTGCCTGGCACCAAGAAGGGCTCAGACTGCAGGGTGAACCGAGTCTTCTCCTGGGTCACCAGAGGGGACCTGTGCATCGTCTGTTTCCATGATTCAGTCACCATTTCTGGGATTCACAGAAGCTTCACAGAGTGCTCTCTTCCCCCTTCTCTGGCAGGTGGGCATCGACTACCAGCCTCCCACCGTCATCCCTGGGGGAGAGCTGGCTATGGTGCAGTGGGCTGTTTGCATGCTGAGCAGAGATGACCACACAGGGGACCAAATGTGCCTGGGAACAGGCTCGCCCACTGGGTCACAGTTCCTCCCCATTAGGCCTGCCCCAGATAGGGCTCTTCTCCGCTCTGGCCTAGCAGGGTCTGCCCTGCAGACTCTGACCAGGGTGTGTGTGCCCCGCTTGACCCCCAACCTCCATCCTGGTTCTTGGTCAAATAGCCTGCAACGGATAATTGTTAGTTCTCGGAGAAAAGACTCAAGGAAGTTTCTTAGGGGCCTGTTAGGTCACCTGTTTCAGCATTTGTCAACTTCTTGAGCAAGCGGAGGAAAATCTTCAATGGCTTCAACCAAGTCTTGGCAGCACTGTGCAAAGAGCTTATTTATAGACTCATTTTTCAGGCTAGCCTAGAAGAGAGAACAAATGGAAAAAATCAGGAGCATATTCACTTTGTAGCTTTTGCTGATATTGTGGCTTGAGTCAAAACAGAAATCCAAGTGCTAAGCAGGAGTCAGACACAAACCACTGGCCTGACTCTTCAATACCTCATACATCAGGTCTTGTGTGTGCCATTGGCCTAAAGGATGCTACTAGAAGAGAGGCAAGTCCTATGCTGTCTAGACCAGTAAGTCCCAGGCTTGCTTCCCAGCATCCTCCCTCAGGAATCCCCAGTTACCTGAGAGAAGTGCACATTAGCAGAACAAAATTGACTTCTACCCAATCCATAAGCAGGGGTCGGCTCCAAGGTCAACCCGACAGCCTGAAGGGGCATCCTATCATGTAGGGCACCCCTCACAGACCACAGAGTACTCACCATGTGTACACCCGAATTGGAGATTTCCCATGTGACTGACCACCCATGATGTACCCCACTGTGATTACCAGTGAGAATGTCCAAAAAAACAAGGGTGTCTTCTCTTGTCATTTAAGCCCTCTTAACCAAGATGTCCTTTATTCAGTAGATAATGAACTTACTGAATTCATCACCTTAAGAAATAAGGCAGGCTAAAAACTACAGATGGCTTCAGCCAAGTGCTGACATTAATCAGGAAGGCGATGGAAAGAAAACATTCAGGACAAGAACTAAGGAAACTACCGAGGTCATGGGGTGCAGGAAAAGCACGGATGTATCCTGACTACATGAAGAAAAGAAGCCTCTGTGCATATGGATAAAGATCAGGAGGAAATGCCAGAATTTTAACCAGAGGGCTTTGCCAAAGGACATCTCAGGCCTTGTCCACCTCCAAACAGGGGTAGAGTCACGGGGTCCAGTCAGAGGTGGAGACCTGGGCTGTTCAGGCCATGGCTCCGATCTGTTGGCTAGACAGTGCACTGAGGAAGAACGTCCTTCTAAATCAACGTTTACAGCAAGTGTCTTCTGAGAACTGAAATTAGGAACTTTCATCACTGATATCTGCCTCACACTAGCTTCTCAGGAGCGCCTTCAATACTTAAGTACAGTTCTGGTGGCCCCCAGCATAGCAGTGTCCCTCCACCTTTCACTGACGACAGTTATGATTATTAGAACGCCTCACTTCTGTGTGAGGACTTACAAGACCTGAAAGTTGGGATGTGCGTCCTTTTTTCTTGCTCCTCCCCATACCCCAGGAAGCAGGAAAACTGCAGCTGAATCCGCTCATCCTACAGAAGAGAAAACCAGGGCTCAGCGCTCGAGGAAACGCGAGGCCCTGCACCAACAGGAGGCAGAGTCTGGCCCAAGGATTCTAACCCGAGTCCACAGGCCCCCAAAAACCACCACTGGAGAGGTCTTCGAGTCCGCGGCCAGACTCCCCAGTCCCAGCGGCAGCACTGTCCTCGCCGGACCCCCCCGCAGGACGCTGGGCTGCCGCGGGCGCGGGGCCACAGCGGCTCCCGCGGAGAGGACGAGGCCGTCTCAGGACAGCGCTGGGGGAACGCGAGGAGGGACCCCGCCTCCTCCCAGCGCCCGGAGAGCCCGCTGCGCGCCACCCCGCTGCCGGCCAGCCCCGTCTCCCGGCACCGCCTCGGCCTCGGCGCCAGCCCGCGGCGGGGAGTCCTCGGGGCCCGGGGACGCCCGTCCAGCCCCGCCGGGAGCCAGGCCTGGGTGCAGGGCTCTCCGCAGCCGTCCCCTTAACCGGCGGCGGCAGGCAGCATTCCGAGGACAGCCTCAGGGCCCGCCGCCGGCGGTCGGTCAGACGCCCCTCGAGGCACCGCCGACGGGTCCTGCCGACGCCAGGAGAGTGTCCAGTCGGCGGACCGCACGGCACAGAGCATCCGGGCCGACGCGGCAAGGAAAGGGGACCTCCGTCCCACAGCCCCGAGGAACTGCTGCCACCTGCGCGAGCTGGGAAGCAGACTCTTCCCGAGGCCTCACGAGAACACTCGATCTCGGCCTTGGGGGACCCGGAGCAGAGAACCCAGCCGAGCCTGCACGGCTGACCACGTGACTGTGCTGCCAGCTTGCCGAGCAAGAACAGAAAATCCCGCCTCCCAACAACTCGGGGCCGCACAGACGAGGAGAAGGAGGCGGGGGGAACGGGCAGAGCCTAGGATCAAGCCCACAGGCCTCTCACTACCCCTCACGGGGCGGGCGGGCACGCCTCCTCGGTCTCACCCCTGCTGGGGACGCAGGCAGCGGAGGGGCCCCCGCAGGAGCCGTCAGAACGTCGGGCCGGCTCTGCAGACTCGGCCCTGCGCCCCGGGCGGACGGGAAAGACCCAGAGCGGAGGAGGCACGCGGGTCCCGCTGCCTCCGGGAGGCGCTGCGGGCCGGCCGGGGCGATCGGAGGGGACAGACCGGGAGCGCGGGCCGATGGCGGCGGCGAGGCCGAGGGGAGACGCGCACCTCCGCCCCTCGGCCGGGCGGACGCCTCCCGGGCCTCTCAGCTGTCCATGCCGCCCGCTGCCCACGCCAGCTCTGAGGAAGACTGAGTCCCCGCCAAGGGCTCCCGGGAGCACGGGCCGCACTCGGGGACGGTCGAGCGGCGCGAGCTCCTGTCCCGCGGGCCCAGAGCGGAGCGCCCGCGCTTACAGAAGCCGGGGAGCGGCCGGAGGCCAGCCCCGGGACCCCGAGGCGGCGGCGCCCGCCCCGTCCTGCGCGGAACCCCGCCCGCAAGGCTGCTCCCGCCCTGCCACCCCGCCCGCCGGCGCGAGCGGCCCCGCCTCGGCGGGCTCTCCTGAGAGCCGCAGCCCTGGCACCGCCGACAGCGCCAGGCCTCCCCCCCGGCCGCTGCGTCCTGTAAGGGAGCCTCGGGGTCCCCTCCTACAGACGGGGAAACTGAGGCTCGGAGAACTCGAGCCACACGGAAGGAGGGCTCGGGCGGGCCCCCACCGCCGGCTGACCCGAGGCTCCGCTCTCCCTCGGAGCTCCCGCCCTCCGGCCGCTCGCCGCGCGGTAACCGAGCCCCGCCGCGGGGCGCGGAGGCGGCAGGAGGGCGCGGCCGGCCTGGCTCCCCGCCGTTCCAGCCCGGGCGCGCGGGGGACCGAGACGGCGCCGGCGGAGGTTCCAGAGGCCGCCAGAACGCGGGGCGTTCCCGCCACTCACCTGTGGGGTCCGCAACGTCGCTCGCCTCAGGGACCGAGGCCGCCGTTCGGCTTCTGGGCGCCGAAACGTAGGCATCAAGGTGCGCGAGGCGTCACGCCCCCTGGCCTGGTGGGAAACGCGCCGCTGCCTCCGCGGGCCGCTCCCTCAAAAGGCGCATGCGCACAACCAACGGCGGCCGGATGTATGGATGCCGCCTCTGACTACGCGTGCGCAGTGGGGGCAGCTGTACCGCTTAGACACGGGCTCACACGCTGTGTCAGAGGCAAGGACGGCGCGTTCGCGGAATGAGACGCCATTGATTCGGGCCCTCGAGGCACGCCCCCTCGTGGGGAACCGGCGCAGACCAATTACGCAGAGTGTGTTGACTGCCCTTCTTCCTCCGACAGGCATTTATTGAGCGCCCAGTGGATGCCAGGCACTGCGCTGCGTGCTGCTACCTAAGGGACAACGGCCGAGGCAGCCCAGCAGGGAAGCCGTGATCGAAAAGGAGCGGGTCTCAGCGGTCGGCCACTTTTTCCTTGGGACACCTAACAGACGGTCCAGCGCGTATACGTCTGCGGACCGAGGGACGGAGGGGAGACGGAGCCGACCTGCCCTCCGGCTGCGGGCTGCGGGGAAAGAAACGGTCGGAGGGGCCGCTAGAGGTCGCTGTGGGCGCGCCCGTGGGGCTGGGCTAGGTGACCGGGCTAGCGGGGAGGACAGGGGGCGGGGACAGGGGCTTGGCCGTGAGCGCGCTTTCCCGCGGCCGCGCAGATGGCGGCTCCGGGCGCCGGACCGGGGCCGGGGGCGTCCCCGGGGCTGGAGGCGGCCCTGCAGAAGCTCGCGCTGCGGCGGAAGAAGGTGCTGAGCGCCGAGGAGATGGAGCTGTACGAGTTGGCCCAGGCGGCGGGCGGCGCCATGGACCCCGATGTGTTCAAGTGAGCGGGCGCGGGCGGGGCTGCGCGCTCGGCGACCCCCGACCCTCCAGCTCTCTCCCCCCACCGCCCTTGTCGGACCCCCTTGAGGCCCAGGGTAGAGTCGGGGTCTTGAGGGAGGCGGCCACGCCTACCTGCTCTGGCCGAGCAGCCTGGCCCCAGAGAGGAGGCTCCTTGCGCAGCGCGTCTGTCTCTCCAGGATCCTGCTTGACCTGCTGAAGCTGAACGTGGCGCCCCTCGCCGTCTTCCAGATGCTCAAGTCCATGTGTGCCGGGCAGAGGCTGCCGAGCGAGTCCCAGGCCCCCGCGGCCGTGTCGCTGCCCACATCGAGTGCGCCTGAGACGAGAGGTCAGAGTTGGGCCCGGTGCTCCCTGCCCCTGCGGCCGGGGCAGCGAGGTGGCGGGGGCGTGGGCGGGGCCGGGGGCAGGGGGAGGCAGCGCCCAGCCCTGCGCCGGCTTGGCCCTCCGTGGCCAGGCCTTTCTGCTGGTCTTCTCCCGGGACCCGCTGGGCCAGCCAAGGGCTCGCCCCTGGGGCTCCGGTCTCCAGCTTCGGCTTGGCTGCCGCCCTTGAGAGAGCACGTGCAGATCGGGTGGCCGCAGAGCGGGTGCCCCAGGGAGGCCCAGTGGGCTAGGCCTCACCTGGGGCTTTTGCTGCCCCAGCCTCTTCTCACCTCTGGGCTCCTGCCTTCATCCCACAAACACGGGAACGAGACTGCTTTCGTTCCTGTTCTCATGTTTGTACAGACTCCAGGGAAGTGCTCAGAGAGCCGGGCAGGCAGAAGCCTTCCTCCCACCCCCTCACCTGGACCCCACTTGGCCCAGGCCTTGCTGAGGAGTCTGGCCAGCTGAGTTTCCCTCCTTGGATGCAGGTCGGGAGTCAGCCTGGCAGCCCCTGACTGCCCTAGACACTCGGGTGCAGAGGCCGGAGTGGCAGAGCGCTGGGCTCAGGTGTGAGGGGCCTCATCATTCTCCAGAGTGAAGACTGGGGCATGGTGAACAGGCGCTGGTGACCAGGTGTCACCGTGGAGTTCCACCTGCATCCTCCCTGTGTCCCTTCTGCTCCTAGAGGCTGTCAGAAACCCTCTGACATGCAGCCGGACCTCCTGGGCTGGCTCCTTGGCCAGAAGCACAGGGCTCTTACAGACACCCCGAGAAGGGCTGACGTTCGGGTGGAGGGCAGGCCGGGCCCATGTGATTGGGAGTGCCAGGGCCCTTGGGTTCCTGCGTCCCCTGTCCCATGAGGCCCTGGGCACTCGAGTACAGGCCTCCCCACTGACCCACACTCTGTCTGCTCTCTCTGTGTCTCTCTCTGACCTCCAGAGGCCTCCTCTCTCTCTGCCAAGAACTGTAGCCCCCCTGCAAGGCCCTCCTTTTCCTGGGTCCCACCACCTGCGGCCTCTGCGGTTCTGCTCCA
>NW_025794322.1:0-2997 GCF_021613505.1 Equus quagga | reverse complement strand
ACAACTGCCATTCAACATTGTGCTGGAGGTTCTCACTAGAATAATTACACAAGAAGAAAAAAGAAGAAAAAAAGAGCATCCGAATTAAAAAGCAAGAATGTAAAACTTCTTTTCTCACTGATGACGTGCTCCTATACATAGAGAATCCCAAAATATCCACAAGAAAGTTTCTCAAACTAATAACCACATTCAGCAAAGTTGGAAAATACAAGATCAACGTGCAAAAATCTGTTGTGGGGCGGGCCTGGTGGTATAGTGCTGGAGCTCAGTGTGCTTCACTTTGGGGGCCCAGGATCATGGATTTGGATCCTGGGCATGGACTCATACCACTTGTCAAGCCGTGCTGTGGCAGCGACCCACATACAAAAAATCAAGAAAGATTGGCACAGAGGTTAGATCAGGGCCACTCTTCCTCAAGCAAATAGAGGAAGATTGGCAACACATGTTAGCTCGGAGCCAATTTTCCTCACCAAAAAAAAAAACACATATATATCATAAATATATATAAAAAATATACATAGAAAAGAAAGAAAAAAATCAATTATGTTTTTTTCACCAGCAGCAAACAATCCAAAAAGGTAAGAAAGCCATTACATTTACAGTAGCATCTAAAAAAGTAAAATTACAGGGATAAATTTCACGAAGGAGGTGAAGGACTTATACACTGAAAACTATAAAACATTGCTGAAAAAAATAAGAAATACTTAAATGGAAAGATACCCACTGTTCAAGAACTGGAAGGCTTAATATTGTTACAATGGCAATACTAGCCACTGATCTACAGTTAGAAAGCAATCTCTATCAAAATTCCAACTTTTTTTTTTCTGTATATAGGCAAATTTACCATCAATTGCATGTGAAATTGCAAGGGGTCCCAAATAACTAAAGCAAACTTGAAAAAAATCAAAGTTTGAGGACTCACACTCCTTAAGTTCAAAACTTACTACAAAGCTACAGTCATCAAAACAGTGTGCTATGACATAAGGTTAGATATATGGACCAGTACAGCAGAAAGTTGAGGCTGGAAATAATTCTAAACATCTATGACCTATTCATCTTTAACAAGGGTAGAGGGTGAATTCAGTAAGGAAATACTATTCTCTTTGACAAATGTTGCTGGGACAATTGTATTTCCACATACAAAAGAATGAAGTTGTATCCTTTTATCACACTGCATAAATAATGAACACAAAATGGATCTATGGCCTAAATACGAAAGCCAAAACAGTAAAAATCTTAGAAGAAAATACAGGGTTAAGTCTTCATGATCTTGGATTTGGCAATGGATTCTTAAATAAAATAAAGGCATGAATAGTAAAAGAAAAAATAGGTAAATTGAAATCCATGAAAATTAAAAGCCTTTGTGTGTCAAAGGACATTACAAGAAAGTGAAAAGACAATCTACAGAATTGTTGAAAACATTTACGAATCGTGTATCTGATAGGTGATTAATATTCAGAATATATAAAGAACTATTATAGTTCAGCCAAAAAAAGAAAAACAACTCAATTAAAAAATTTTTAAAAGATTTGAGTAGACATTTCTCCAAAGAAGATATACAAATAGTCAGCAAGCACATTAAATGAATCTCACCCTCATTATTCATTAGGGAAATGCAGTTCATACCACAATGAGAAATCACTTCACGCTCATTAGGATGGCAATAATAACAATAATGATAATAATAATAATGGGAAATAAATATTGGCCAGAATGTCTAAAATTTGGAATCCTTGGACAGCGCTGGAGGGAATGTAAACTGGTACAGCCACTGTAGAATAGGGTTTGGTGGTTTCTCAAAAAGCTGTACATGAAAAAGATGTTCAAATTCAACATAGAAGAGCGTTTATGAATGCTGGTTAGCCAAAGCAGTTAAATATTCCACTCATTTACCTATTATCCTCAGCTCAAAAGTCAACCTTAAATGCTCTCCTCTGAGATACAGGGAGTAAAATCTGACTATAATTCTCCTCTACCATATGGTTTCCTATTATTTATTGTCAGTTGAGACTGGAAATCGAGAGGAGGGGAGGAAATACTTCAGTACACATTCAAAATAAAATGCCAGATTAAGGAGGCCTTGAGACAGGTGTGAAGAGAATAGAGGAAAAATGAGTGAACGTGAAAAAATAAGCTAAAATTGCCCAACCAGGAGAAGTCTGAGAAAATTCTAAAGGTTCTGAGCTCTGATCTGTGGCTGGCTTTTGCAATCACTGTGTACTCTTTGTATATCATTCCATATTAATTCTAGGGCTCAGGGTTTAGCCCTAAGGTGAAATTCTGAGATGATTTTCGTACAACTTACTTCTCTTTCAAAAACAATTGTTCCAAAAACAATACTACATTTTCCTGAAGGCATTCTTCATCTCCAAGTTTCTCAACCCGTAGATCAGAGGGTTGAACTTGGGAACAATGAAAGTGTAGAAAAGAGCAAATACTTTGTCTTCAGTGAAAGTTGTGACTGGTCTAACGTAAAAGAAGAGAACAGGCACAAAGCACAGGACCACAACCATGATGTGGGAACTGCAAGTGGAAAGAGCTTTTGTGCGGCTCTCTGCAGGGTAAGCACAGATGGTGTATAATACCAAAAAGTAAGACACCATCAAAATCACAAAAGTTATCAAAGCAATCAGAACTGAATTAACAATTACCAAGAGGCCAATTTTGCAGGTATTAATGCAAGCCAATTTCAGCAAAGGATACACATCACAGAAGTGGTGATCTATTTCATTGGGCCCAAGGAACAGTAAGATGATGGTGAGAAGAAACTGAGTGGCAGAGCATATAAATCCCCGCGTACAGCAAGCTATGACGATCATATTACATCTCTGTCTGCTTATGATTATCCTGTAGTGCAGGGCTTGCAGATCGCCATGTAGTGGTCATAGGCCATCCCTGTGAGGATAAAGATCTCAATGCCTCCAAGGAAGTGAAGGATAAAGAGCTGTATCATGCAGTTATTACAGGGAATGATTGTCCTTTCTGCCAATAAATCAG
>NW_025794321.1:6982-8463 GCF_021613505.1 Equus quagga | reverse complement strand
GGACGTCAGACAGGGTGCAGACAGTGATCCTGGATGTGACCAAGACAGAGAGCATTGCTGCAGCCACCCAGTGGATAAAGGAGCGCGTCGGGGACAGAGGTAACACCCAGATTTCTCGGGTCTGTTTCTCTTCTGTCTGTGAAGGGAGACTTCTTGTCTGCTGCTGGGAAAGATCCCTAGGTGTTTTCCAGGACTGGAGGTCATACTCCCTTTCTTTCCCTCACGCAGCTCACCAGTCGAGCCTTTTCTCTTTTCACTGCCCCCTCCTCCTGTCCTCGGAGCTCTGGAGGTTTGGGGAGAGCTGCCCTGATGAGATTCCAGATTCCCTGTCTGAGGTGCCCCCTCCTCTCTCGGCAGAAGTTCTGCATTTCTTGATGCTGAGCGCCCCGGGGGAGATCAGAGCCCACTTTCTGGAGGACGAGTGGAGATGGGGCACTGACCCCCAGGCTTGTGTGGGCGGCTGGGGCAGCGCTGGAGCCGGGCTCCTGTTCTCAGCACTGTACCATGTTCTTGCTGGGGACCCATAATCCTCCCCCAGGGAGTCACCGTCACACACATATCAGATGATGACATTGAGCTTTCAGGACTTGCTAAGGAAGGTCAAGAATCCAGTGCAAGTTCACATGCTCTCTCTCTATTTTTAAAACTACAATTGTGCCTGTCGTGTTATGCTGGAGGAAAAGAACATTAATTTCTTTTTTCTATGTATAAGTGTAAAACATGAGCATTGTGGAAGACACAGTAAAGTACAGGATCTAAATGAAACTCACCTGCAGTCTACCAGCGGACACAAGTCCTGGGAACCTTTGACATAGACGCTGTTACACATTGCACACAGTTTCTATCCTATTCTTTTCATTGAAAGAAGATGAGCATTTTACAATGTAATTAAAATTGCTTCAAAAGTATATATTTAATGATTGAGAATAATCTATCCCTTTGAATACTATTACTTTTTAGAATAGTACCTCATGTATGATATGAAATCGTTTCCTCCATTTTATTCACATTCGCGACTCGTGTCCCGGTGAACTTTCCCAAATCTCTCTGTGTAACCGTGCATGTTGACTGGGTTCTTAGAAGCAGCATGTCTGCTGGGAGAATGCGTGTCCTGGAAGGGCAGCCTGTTTCTGAGCAGGGGAGGGACTCAGCTGTCTGGTTCCATCTTGTGCCCTCTGTGGCCACAACTCCCCCGAATGCCTGCTCCTGCTGCCCCGAGGGCTGTTGGTGGGTAGCTCTTTAGTGTCTGTGCTCAGAATCGCGTCCTTGAGTCCTTCAGAGAGGTTTCCAGGAGGCTGGGTGAATTGAGGGCTGAGGGGGAGGGGTGAGGGTGGCCTCCTGTGTGGGTGGGAGGAGAGGGGGCATTTTCTGGTGCAGAGGGTGAAGTCTGTGCATGGAGGGTGGGGGTGAGACAGCCTTGTCTCCCCCCATGGACTGCCCCTTGGAATTGATCTCCCAGGTCCTACAGGACTCTTGCTCAC
>NW_025794321.1:0-6882 GCF_021613505.1 Equus quagga | reverse complement strand
CTGCCCCTTGGAATTGATCTCCCAGGTCCTACAGGACTCTTGCTCACTATTGCTGCAGGTGTTTCAAGGTCAGTCCCTGAGGTCACCTCCTGCCTGTTCTCACCTTCCCCCCACCTGAGGTTTCAGGTCTGCTTTACCCCACCAACTTCCAGCAAGATTTTAGTCATCTTTTGTTTCTTTTTGTCCATTACCTTTTGCCTTTTTCTTCCTCTCTCCCCACCCTTCCTCATTCTCTCTCTGTGTGTCTCTCTACTCCCCCACAGATATTTGTTGCACACTCACGAAAGGCGCTGTCTGGGAACTCTGAAAATGTAGGTGAGCGTTTATAATGCCTGCAGGACAACATTGATGTGTGAAAACCCAAAACATTACTGTCCGTGTTCCAGACTATGGACACACTAGATACCTCAACATCACTCCCTGCCTTCATTAACTGTGGGGTGATGGCCCATTGTCCACCAGGCAGTGATTGGGCCACGCAGAATAAGTCAGGACAGAGGCACGCTTTCTGTCCTCCAACAACACATGGCGTCTGCACTCCCCAAACCCTACCAAAAGCATGGTGTTATCTGTTCTACTCACTCCCCATGCAACCAACGTCTCTCATAAAGTCCTCTCATGATTGGAAGGTGAATTAGAACCACAGCTGTGTCCTCACAATGCAGTGTTGCTCTCTCACCCCTGCTGTGTCCAGGACTGTGGGGCCTGGTGAATAACGCTGGCATTGCCGTGCCTGTGGCACCCAATGAGTGGCTGACCAAACAGGACTTCATGAAGATCCTCAACGTGAACCTGCTGGGGGTGATCGAGGTGACCCTGAGCCTGCTGCCCCTAGTGAGGAAGGCGCGGGGCCGCGTGGTCAACGTCTCCAGCGTCATGGGCCGGGTGTCTCTGCTTGGTGGTGGCTACTGCATCTCCAAGTATGGTGTCGAGGCCTTCTCGGACTCCCTCAGGTACTGGACTGGGTTCGAGGCCCTCCCTCAGTCCTCCTGCTTCTGTGCTTCCAGGCAAGCCTTTTCCTGGGTTCTTCTGTCAGGATCCCTCTCTCTTGCTCCGTGCTAGGTATTCATCGGGAAGTAGTTTTTTATGTTCTGGGTTTTGTAATGGGCCCCAGGCCAGCAGACTTTTATTTAATCTATCCCTGCCCTGGAGGAGGGCCCATAGTCAGAAGGTATCTGAGGCAGAAGTGGAACTGGGATAAGGTGGCTGCAGAGAACATGTCTAAAACCCCTACGACATTCAGTTCAGGGAGCCCTTGAGGTGGAGGTAGAGTCTTAGAGTCAATTCAACAGATACTTCTTGGTACCTTTGTGAGTGCACAATCAACGTGTCTGAGGACATCAAGATTTGGTCCCTGACTAAACAGTGTGACAACTGAGAAAGGGACGAGTAATATAGAAATGTTGTGGCCATTTCATCTGACACTTGCACGAAATTAGCCATGGTGGCCCTGGTCCCATAGGTATAATGGCAGGGAACTGGCTAGGGATCTGAGCTGAGGATGAAGAACTGAACTCGGTCACCTGGCCACCTGAGAAATAGGGTGTGAAGGCTCCCTGGATGAAGGAATGGAGTCAGGCAAGCCCAGGGTGAGTAATGGTTGAGCGCCTATGCTGCAGTGCCATCCAGGGGTAAAGGACAAGGCCCTTGCTGGCAGGAGGGATGCTGTCCCCATGGAAGGGATTTAATCAGGGGAGCTACTTTGTCAAATCAGCGTCTACAGAACCGACTGGCTTCAGGGCAGAGGATGGCTCTGAAAGAAGGGGAGTTGAGACGATAGGCAGAGAGAGGCTCCTTAGGGCACAGATGGCCAGGCAGTTGACTCGAGCAGGAGAGGGGAGAGAGAGGATTGAGGAGAGTGGAGGAAGTTGGATGGGCAAAGTCTGGAGATAGATTGGATGTGAGAGGACACAGGAGGAGAGAGCAGTTAAGGGGTGCCTTGAAGTAGAATAGGGGTGAAGATTTAGAGCTAATAAGCAGATGCGTGTCAAATATGTGGAAAAATGTACCAACCTTCTACAGAGATATGCCATCATCATCATTTTTCTCTCCCTTGCTACTGCACTTGAAACTTCTCAAGCATTTGGGTGTATGCCATTCAAATCCTGTGTTGAGGTTGCATCATTCTGTTTGCTTTTTGTTTGCCGTGTTTTGTCTCCCAAGGCCTCTGAAGTCCTTGCCCCTCTTCCTGTCTGCCTTGCAGGAGGGAGCTCTCCTACTTTGGGGTGAAGGTGGCTATTATCGAGCCTGGTTACTTCAAGACCAACATGACCGGGAATGAGAGTACTTCTCAGGGCTACCAGGAGGCCTGGGAGCGGGCCCGTCCAGAGATCAAGGAGATCTACGGGGAGAAGAGCCTGGCATCCTGTGAGTGAGCTGTGGACCATGGGGAGAGAAAGCCTGGGTCCATCATTAGCCCCTCCTCAGGTCTCAGGCTCATGCTCCAGGCTCTGAATCACGCACGCAGCGGGGACGTTTAGCTCCATCCCGTTGTCCTGTGTGGTCATCTCTGGTAGCCAAAGGAAATGATCCAGGTTTGTTAGGCCTGGGGGCTACTGTTTCATCCAAACCTCTCATTATCTTGAGGAGGAAACTGAAGCCACAGAGGGAAGATACCCCTTGATCCATGGCAAACTGTCTTTAGAGCTGCTGGTTTTCAGGTACCTAGGTTTGCAGTGTTTGTGACGACCTCCAGTTTATGCAGTGCACATACAGCCACGAGTTGCTTAACGGCGGAGACAGGTTCTGAGAAGTGCATCATTAGGCCATTTTGTTATTGTGCGAAGATCATAGAGTATAGTTACACAAACCCAGATGGTAGGGCCTACTATACACCTAGGCTGTATGGTCCTAATCGTATGGGACCATTGTATGGGGTGCAGGGGTGGCAGGCGGTCAGGACCTGTTTTATGCAGTTTGTGGTTTGACCAGAACATCCTTTGGCAGTGCAGCACTATATTTCCAGGAGTAGAATCAGATGGGCTTAGTGCGGAGAGTGTTCTTGGGGTAAGAGTTGGGACACGCTGCCAGGACATCCACGGATTCCATTTGGGGTATGATTTTATGGGCCCCAAGCGTTTTTAGAAACTTTTCTCTAGAGCTGATCTGAAAGTGGGGCAGTAGTGAAGTGAGAATATAATTGGATGGTGTCTCCTTCTTGACAGTCATGAAGTTAGCGGTAATGTTCGAGCCGAGGTGGTGTCAGAATTTGTGCTTGGTGACAGACTGCATGGAACATGCCCTGACCACCTGCCACCCCCGGAGCCGATACTCACCTGGCTGGGATGCCAAGTTCATCTACCTCCCCATGAGCTACATGCCCTCCATCCTGGTGGATGCCATCTGCTACTGGAGCTTCCCAAGGCCCGCCAAGGGCCTGTAGCCCAAGCCTGGGGTGCACGGTAGGGTGGAGTTGGGTACTGTGTGAGGGAGGGATGCATCAGGGGGAGGGAAATAGAGTGGGCCTCCTCCCAGGGCTTCTCCATGGACATTACTCAAGATTCTGGGGATAATTGGAGGAAAGAACCAAGTTTTGCATCTGAGGAACAGGGCCTCTTGGCACACATCTGTGCCCTGATCCTTGAGTGACGTCTCAAGGCTCAGAGTCTCGTGGCCCTTCTGCCAGCCCGAGGAATCCACACTTTTGGGACGGTGTGAGCAGCTGGACTCAGCCCCAGCTGAGCCTGCTCTGCCTCTGTCCTCCTCCTCAGTTGTACCTTGGCCCTGGCCAGTCTCCCCTCCCACAGGATGGAAAGGCCTGGAGAAGGAGAAGGCCCCTCTCCACTGAAGACATCTGTGGACAGAGGTGGAGGTGTGGAGGGCGACCAACAGCCTGACCCCTCAGCCTCTGGTCCAAGTCAGCAGACCTCGCTGCAAGGTGGTGTGCTCAATAGGGTTCCTGACAGAGGACACAGAAGTCACTGTTTGATTTGTATGAGTCAATGGATTTCCATTCCTTATTTTTGCCTTAAAATAAATGTTGAAAATTTTAATGAGGCCTATGGGTTGTAACCATGAACGTGGGGAGTGGTGGGGTCTGTGTCTATGAGAAGAAGAGTCACGTGATGTCGCAGGGGTCAAAGGATGAGTGACATGACCTGAGGAGGCATTGGACAGAGAAGTCAGGTCACTCCCTTCCTTCCCCAGAAGGGAGGGGCTAATGCTTCCTTTCCTGTATTTATCAGGTAGTGTGGGATCACAGGGTTAGACACAAGGATGGACAAAGAAGGAGAGGTGGCTAAGTGACTGGCAGGGCCCAGACTCTTCCCTGGGGACATCAAGCCTCTCTCCTCAGCAGCAACCTCTCTCCCTCTCTGCCTATCTGTCCCTATCTGACCTTAACATCGCCCCCTTTCCTCCTCTGCCATCCTTAGGTTTCCCAGCCTGCATCCCCTCCCTACACTCTCCAGTGGAGGAGAGGATGAGTCCCTTCTGGACCCCAGTCTTTCACTTTCTACCAAGCTTTGTTGAGTCCCTACTGTGTGCTGGGCACAATTCCCTTAATTGCCAAGTGCTTCCTGAGGGCCCGCCTCTCTCCGTCTCCACTGTTCTGATGATGTTCTGAGAAGGGACTCCACAGAGAAGGCATTTGCAGAAAGTGATAGAGATTCCTGTGCTGAGTACCAATTGGAGTTGGCAGGTACCTTGCCAGGTGTCTTAGTTTCCCTCTGGTATTTGAAAGTCGAGGACAGGGAGCCTTTAGGGAACCTAGTGTAGAACAATGTCTGCATTCTTCATGAAAACACAAAGCGGGGTTAGAGGTAGCAGAGCCTTTTATTCTGAAATACATGTTTAGTGCTTGGTGTCAGACAAGGGACTGCTGAAGACACAGAGAAGATGGAGTAGGGCCTCAAGGATCTGCAAGTCCTTCAAAGCTCTGCTGTCAGTCCACTCAAGGTCAGTCCGGGTCCCCCACACCAATGCAAAGCAAGAGCATCATGCTGGATCTGAAGTCTCCAGATTTTCATAATTCTGTTTATACACATACAACCAGACACACCACACAAACTGAAATTGAGTAAAGGATGGCTGATCACTTTAGAGTCTTGAGGGCATGTGTTCAGGAGTTTTGGACTCACTCCCCGGAGCCATCTCTGGAGTTTCAGAGAACTTTCAGGTTACAAACCCATGGCCCTCCACGCTGGGCTCTATGTCGGGGGCAGGGCTGCACTCAGGTGGGGCCCAGGCCCCAAATGTGGAGTCTGACTCAAGGGTGCCAGCTTAGACACAGTGGAACAACAATGGCCTTGAAACAGAAGCCCAATGCAAATGTGTCCAAGTCTTCACCCTCTTCCTTCCACAGAGCCCCATCCTCCTCCTTCTCGGCTTCTTTCCCTGGGGAGGGAGGAAGGTCGAGTCTGATGGAGCTGTGCAGGGCCTGGCAGCCATGCCATGAGAGTCCACGGTTGTGCCCCAATGGAGCTTCTCTGACTCCTTCTTCCCTTTGCTCTCCTGGCCTTTTCTGAGGAGCACAGGGTCAGTGACTCCTCACCTGCGGCTCTGGTCCCCACCAAGTGCCAGATCCCCAGCAACTGAAGGCTAGGTATGTCTTTACATTTTTGACCCCTACTCCAGGTAGTGGGGGCTGCGTACGTGTAGGACTGGAAACAAGCTTGCACAATTGACCCTCAATTCCTGCCCTTTCCATGCTCTCCTCTTTGTCACCTGTCTTCCTCCCTTTCTGAAGACCCATACTGGGTGTGTTGCTGAGCACAAACTCAGGTTCATTTATCAGCCACATGAAGACCAATAAGTGGAACGGCAGGCTTATGGCAACGAAAGAGGTTTAGTATTGAGAGGTAGCCAGACGAGGAGATGAGAGTAAAAACCCAGGTTTACCTCCCTGAAGGGAAAAAGAGAGGGGTTTTAATCTGGGTTCTAGGTGAGGGAGGGGAAACCTGTGGCCTTGCTGGTTGGCACCTTCCCACCAGCCTGCCTTTGGCCCTGAAGACTGAGTTTCTTTTCCCTTGACTGTATGGACTTTCCAGTTAGTTTTCATCTTCAGCCTGCATTTGGTCTTCTCAGGCTGAATCTTGACCTCTGGACCTTGATTTCCTGGGGAAGACTGCACACTCATATGCTAAGGAGGGACGGAAAGATGTGGTTAGTTTTAAACAAGAGGCGATGGTGCTGGGTGTGCACAGCTGCAGTCAGCAAAGCTTATCTCAAAGGTTTTGCTCTAAGAAAGATTTTGACTCCTTCGTTCTTGTTTTTAGGTGGAGAAGGGGCAATGGGTGGGTGGAGGATGCCCTGACTCTCGAGAGTGGTCCCCGCTGAGACTCTGCAGGGCACCACCAGGGGGCACCCACTTCAACTCCATAACTCACGGGGCTCACAGGTGCTGTCCTGGGTCCTGGCCCAGCTGCTGCTACCCAGGGTGTGGGAGAGGATTTGAGCCTCTGGATATGCAGTGCGGGATCTCAGTGCAGAGACTGGTGTAGGGTCTCCGTCACCCGGGCCCCTCTGAAGGATTATTGGTTCTGGCCCCTGCAACTCCCAGGTGAGGGAGCATCACCCCAGGTTCCTGTTCTCTCTCTGCTCTCTCCCAAACTTTCAGATTGTTCCCATCTGGAATGGGCTCAAACTCCTTCATGACCCTAACACCAGGCTTGCTATCCGTCTCAGGATTCACAAGAGCGACGCAGCAAGCGTGAGGGCTGACAGATGTTTCTGCTGCGAGCCCTCCCGGCAACTTACGGTGGAAGGAATTCGTGCTCACTGACAAAAATGTCCCAAGTTCCTTCCCAGAAACCATGACCTTACCCTTTAGGAGGGTTTGGTGTCCCGATAGGATTTGCGCGTCGCCTTGGCCCTCTAAGAGTTTCCTGGGCCCTTTCCTTCCTCCTGGCCTGCTTCCTCCCCCAGCCTTCGGGAAGCCCTTGT
>NW_025794320.1:0-1490 GCF_021613505.1 Equus quagga | reverse complement strand
GCTGCCTAGTTATCCGTGACAGGGCTGCAGTACAGCCAGGACAGCTGTCCCTCCAGATGGCTGTTTGGATTGCCCCTGTCTTTTGTTAGTACCTGTTGTGCTATACAGAATGCCTGGCTACAGGTTGCAGGGGCCAGAGCAGGTGGCCCTGTTAGGAGGCCATTGCAATCTGTGTGATCTGTGAGTGAGTGATGGTGGTTTAAAACTAGGATGAGTTGGTGAGGATGGAGAAGAGTGGATACATTTGAATGATAATTAGGAGGTGGCTCATCAACATTCATTGATGGACTGGAGATGGGGCATGTGGGAGAAAGAGGATTCGAGGATGATCCCCTGGGTTTCTGCCTGGAAAGTTAGATGGATGGTGCCTCTGTTCTCTACCTGGTGAACGCTCTGGTCCCTCCGTCAGCTTCCTGTGTGACCCTGAGCTGGTCACTGAATGCCGCCTGGGCCTCTCTTTCTTCATCCATGAAATGGGCACAGTATCCCTCCCCACCTGACTCCACAGGGCAGAATGAAAAGTAACGCAGAGTCCTTCCTCCAGGGCACCAGAGTGTCTGAGTGGAAATTGGAAGATAAACTAGGCGGAATTCTGGTCCACTCATTGGTCGTGGGCATTGTTCAGAGTTCCTGGACTTCACCTCACTCCTTCCTGTCTCCCTCCAGGTGAACGTGATGCTGGTGCTCGTCACTCTTCTGACGTTCATCCACCCTTCCTGGTGTACCGAGAGTGCCAGCGGAAGGAAGGCCCACCTGCAATTGCTTAGTTCGGGAGCCCTCCCTTTTCAGCTCTGCAGATGCTTTTGCTAATCTTCCCCTACCTTTGAGGACCCCGTATCCAGAAAGTCTTTGCTCACTCAGGCTTCTTGTATTAAGCAGACATTACTTTTTCTTAAAAAAAAGAAGACACGTAACTGCTAGCTGAGACTTCTGATAGGCAAGAAAATAATGTCAGTGCCAAGCTGATTGATACCATACAGACCCAAGGCAAAAGCTTGTGGAAGTTCTCCTTAGTCCCAGAGCAGGAAGCACATGGCCTTGGCAGACCCTTGACCCGAAGGGAGGTGCTGTGATGGGAGAGGAGGTGTGTCACCTGCTTCTCTAGGCCTCTTTGGCCCTGAAGCCCATGTGTGCCTGGGCCCTGTACCACCAGGTAAATTCCCAGGTGAAGGGTGAGGTTGTCATGGCCTCAGCTATGCCCCCTGGCATTTGGAGGTGTTGCCCAGCTCTCCCTCAAAGGCACAGCCTTAGTTAGAGAGTGGCAGCGACAAAGGCTTGGTTAGAGAGCCTCGGGAGAAAGAGGAGAGACGGGGTTGGGTGGGGAGGCCCCTGGACCTGAGATCCATCTCTGCCACTGATGTTGGATGCCCTTGAGCAGACCCTCCTCTGGGCTGAGCATCAGTTTTCCCATCTGTAAAATTAGAGGATTCTGGAATTAGAGGTTCTTTCTGAAGCTAACATTCTAGAAGGTTTTAAGAGGAGTGGCAGAG
>NW_025794319.1:477-3573 GCF_021613505.1 Equus quagga | reverse complement strand
ACAGCCCTGAAGACAACCTTGCCGTGGGATGAAGCCTTTACGCTAAACCCACCCAAGGCCGCTGAGGGGGCAAGGGGCCAGGAATCTGTATCCCTGCTTCCCTGTGGTGAGGACCCAAAGAAAACACGGCGAGCCACCTGTAGGGCTACCAGTTTTTCAAATAAAAATACAACACGCCCAGTTAAATTTGAATTTCACAAAGGCAACGAGCAATTTTTGGTCTTAAGTATGTCCCATGCAATATTTGGGACACATTTGTACTAAAAATATTATGTGTTGTTTATCTGAAATTCACATTTAACTGGGCATCCTGAAGTTTTATCTGGCAGCTCTAGCAACAGGGACTTCATTCTGTAACCGCTGAGAGACTGAATCTGCAAGTGGACAAGGGCTGGACCACAGATGAATATAGAACTCTGACCCATAATCTGCAGCAACCGCCCAGGAAGCGAGCTCCTTATTACAGTAAACAGCTTGGGAAGCCAGCCTGCCGGAAGGCAGACTCGCAGGAAGCCAGATTGTCACCTCTAGTGATAGTCCAGAAAGCTAAACAATAACTTCTATAACAATCGGCCCCAAATGGCCAAGACTTGATTAAGAACTGACAGCTTCCCTAAGTTTTGTCCCTGCTTCCAACTTAGGACCAACCAGAGAAGGCCGAATAGGTACCCTAAACAATTAACCTTCTGGAGATTTACAAAGTAGGAATTTCCTCACTGCCACCTCCTCAAAACCAGGAATCAAGCCATGTCACTGTGGGCCCACAGAGGACCCAGAAAGTTGACTCAGCCGTGTGGCTTCTGTCATCCATCTTCTATAACATCAGAGTCAGCGGTCAGCCAGGGCCCACACTCACTGAGCTATGAGTCTAATGACCCCATAGGGCACAGTGGGCAGAGCAGTGGCCAGGATGCAGAGGCCCAGGACTCCTCCTGCAGCTCCGTGATGTCACCCAAGGAAAAGCATCTCCAATGTGCCTGTTTCTTACCAGGACGATGTGTATGGGGAGGTAGCAGGGCTCGGCTCCACCAGCTGTCACCATGGAAAACCACTGAACTCAGACAGCTTCTCACAGTGGAGGCCCGTGTGAGCCGAGTCAGCCAGCAGATCTGACCAAAGCCAGCATCAGAGCCAGGCCCTCACTGGGTCCCTTGGAGTCTCAGAGCTGTGAGCACAGGCTGCGCGTTCTGAGGACAGAGTCTGGTAAAGCAACAAGGTGGTCTCTGGCCTCCATTTAGGGGGACAGTTAGGGGCATGGGAAGGGGAGATCCCGGGCAGCCCAGCATCCCTACCTCCCTGCTGAGGTGGCACTGGCACTGGACAAGGCCTTCGCAGAATGTTCTCCCCAGTTCCGGTGTCGCTTCAAGCCTTTGGGTGACAATCATGCAGGAGAAGAGCAGAGGACCCGAGGTGAGGATGGGGCAGGTGGCACTACTGGCTTCCCCACTGTCAGTGCCCTGACACCCACAGGCCTGTTTGTCTGTACCTGTCTGGGACCGAACATTGTCACACTGCTGGGTTGAGAATTTTGAGTCAGGACATCTGAAACCAAAGGAACAGATGCGAACTTTTCCCCAGTGACCATGAGGACAGCTCAGGCCAGGCATTGGGCACCATCCCAGTTCGCTCACAACACCACATAAGTCCATCCTATTATGAACCCCATTTCAGAGGAGGAAACTAAGTCTCTGAGAGGAGAAGCCCCTTGTGCAAGGTCACAGGCTATCAGGGATGGGCTCACATGGGACCTCAAGAGCATCCCTGAAGGTTCAGGGCCGTAGGCCACGATGGCAGGGCGCCCTTGTGCACCCCACTGTGCCACTCACTGCAGGATCTTCTTGATCACCTCCGTGGCTGGGTCTTCAATCATGGACTTCCCCATGCGGCTGGGCTGGGCAAAGGCCTCAGGGGCGACCATGTCTACCCTGGCCTCCTCTTCAAGGGCTTCTGAAGACACCTGGATGTCACTCTCCACCTCCAGGTCAGTCAAAATGTTGTCCTGCAGGCCAGGGAGAAGGGCCCAAGTGTGTGGACCCAGCCTAGGTACCAGGGAGGCAGGCAGGCTGGGTTCACATTCCAGCACCGCCTTGCCCTGGTGCGGTGTTGGAGGCCAGCCACCTGACCTCTTTGAGCCTCTACTCTCTCACCTGAAAAGTGGGAATGATCACATCTACGTTAGAGGGCCATTCATTCATGCGTGCATGCTGGCCTTTGAAAATGTTCCCTGAGCACCTGCTCTCTGCAGGGTTCTGCCTGGGCCCTGGGACACAGGGTGAAGAGGCCACACGCGACCCTTGTCCTCATGGGGCTTACAGTCTAGTCAGAGAGACAGACATTTAATATGCACTTTTGCAAATAAATGTTTGGCCAAAATTGGGACCAGAGCTGTGAAGGAAAAGTTCCAGCGTTTTCTATGAGACTGAGGGTCACAGACCTGTAAGGCTGGGTGGTAGATCTGACCAAATGGACAGATGAATGAGTGAACGTGTGAACGAGGGACTGGCCTTCTCCCCCTCAAGGTCCCTCGTGCCTTAGAGAAAGGGTTGGAGTGGAGCCCACAACGAGCGTTTAGCGAGGCTGGTCCTCATGTCACTCTGAGTCTCGTCTCAGCAGTGGACAGTAAGAAGCAAGGGCCCAGCTGGACTCCTGGTCTGTCTTGTGGGTACAGTGCTAGTGGGGCAATGGAGGCTCAGTGTCGGGAGAATCGTGGGAGAGCCTCCCCGTAGAAGGAAGGGCCGGTTCCAAAACTGCAGTGAGAGGCAGGGCCTGAAGAGTGGCCAGAGCAGAACTTGGGGGGTGTCCACTACACTGCCCTTGGCTCTATGACCACCCCCTAGAGGTTGGTTGAGCGCCTCTGGGGTTCAAAGCCTTGTGTGAGAGGCTGAGGATGAGGCGAGGGTGGCACAGTCTGCCCTCCTGGGGCACACAGTCTAGGGGGACAGCCCCTAAAATGGAGACCTCACTGCGTGGTCTCTGAGCTCACGGGGAAGTGGGAGGAGCTATGGGGACCAAGAGGTCCTGACCAGACCAGGAGGTGGGAGAAGGCCCAGGGGGAAGTGATGTCTGGGGTGGGGGGGGGGGGGGGGGGGGGGGGGG
>NW_025794319.1:0-377 GCF_021613505.1 Equus quagga | reverse complement strand
GGGGGGGGGGGGGGGGGGGGGGGGGGGGGGGGGGGGGGGGGGGGGGCAGTGGAGAGACATAAAGAGGCCGCGGAGGATGGACAGCACAGGCTGCGGTGTAGGTCCAGTTAAAGGGTTTGATTTTACCCTCAGGGCAGGAGAGTGACACAGTTAGGCTGGCCTTTTCCAGCGTTAGGTTAGGCTGCAGCTCAGGGAATGGATCATGGAGAGAAGTGACAGGATAAGGGCAGCCAGGTGGGCAAGAGATGGGATAGGGGGGTAGGCTTGGACGAGGCAGTGGGGGTGGGGTGGAGAGAGGCCAGTGGCTGCTCACGGGTGCAGGTGAGCAGGAAGAGGCTGAGAGGTGGGGCTGTGGATGGGTGAGGTGAGCTGAGGGT
>NW_025794318.1:0-5279 GCF_021613505.1 Equus quagga | reverse complement strand
GAGAATCCAAGGGGTGGGTGCTCAGTAAGCACTGTGGATTAAGTGACTGACAAGATAAAATTAGGGCTCTAGAATACTCTGATCCTGGAGATGGAAGTGAATACCACAAGGCATTTTTTTATCATTATCTTTTTCTAGAAAAATAAAATTCATGCTACTTTAGCCCATACTTCATTGGGCATGAAATGACTAAATGGCAAACTTAGTGTAGACCAAGCAGATATTTGATTTTGTGACAAGAAAATCAGAGGCAATGATTTCTGCTGGGGAGTTCTTTAGAATAACACACATACTAGAACGTGTTCTATTTCTTCCAGAAATTCAGGGCAGTCAGAGTGAGAACTTCATTTCATACACTACTGCTCAGAGAGACAAACCATTCTGAGATAACAGGGAGATTATTAGCAGCTCATATTGGTGTTGTTTCTATCTCTGCATTTAAGGTGTGTTTGTGGTGGGGGCCTGGTGAGGGGTGAGTGTATGTGTGTGTGTATATATATGTGTGTGGTTGATGGTAACGATGGGTGAGTGTATGTGTGTGTATTAGCACGTGTGTGTGTGTGTTTAGAGGTGGTATAGAGTGGTGATTGTCTATGTCTGTGTGCATGTTGGGCTGGTGGTGAGGAAGGGTCAATGTATGTGTGGGTATGAGTCATGGTTGTAGTTGATAAAGAAAGGATTTGTATGTGAAAGAGTGAGTTTCACAAGGATAGGAGTGTGGAAGGGCGAGTTATGTGTGTAGATGAGGGGGTGGATCTGTGGTGGTGGGGAAAGGGGTGTGTGTGTAAGTATGTATGTATTGGTTGTGTGGCGTGGTTGATTGTGAGGAGGGGTATGTGTGAGAGTATGTCTATGTGTGTAAACGTTTGATGAGGATGTGTTAGTGTATGTGAGCACGTATATGTGTTTGTTCGTAGGGGTTGCTGTGGGGGGTAAGTGTGTATTAGAATGTGTGTGTGTGTCTATGTGTGTTGGAGTTATGGTGGGAAGAGGTGAGTTCTTCTGCATGTGTGTGTGTTAGTGCAGTGAGGGGAGGAATGAGTATATGTGCATGTGAGCATATCTGTGTGTGTGTTTGTGTGTAGGGGTAGTGGTGGATTAAGGTACATTTGGCATTTGTCTATGTGTGTGTTGTGTGTGTGTAGGAGATTGAGGAGGGTAGATTATATGTGTGGAGATAAGGGGCTGGAGAAGGGTGAGTGTGTGTGTGTGTATAAATCATAAAATACAGGCAAAATGATAGGTAAATCATATTTTTAAAGTATTAGAAAATAATATCTATTTTTTAAAATTACATATGTTTTTAACTAGCCTGGTTCCACTTTTTCTAAGGACTGTGGATGAGGACAGTAAAGTTTCTAGGTAAAAGGTAGAACTTTACATAATTCCCTAAGTATAGTGTCAATAAAATGATTCTGTCACTAATGTCAAGTTGGAATTCCTCAGGGTTGACAAACAAAATCGAGTAATTTGTGTGTGTGTGTTACAGTTAGGGCCTTAGCTCTCTGGAAAGAAAAATCTTCTCCACTACACCCTGAGAATAAAAAAACAATAATTAGAATATTTTCATAGTCCATTGCAGGAGGCACTTGTCTACAGTCCACTGGAGGTGATTAAAGGGCCCTGGAGGTTTGGTCCCTCCCTGGGTCCCACCTTTACTGTTTTATCAGGACTATGCCTTTGGCAGGTAGAACTTGTGTTGGAAACATCCTTGGCAATTCCTCCAAAATCCCTGACTGATTTTGGTTTAATATGGCTGCCTATTTATCTCATATAGTGGCTAATATCGTGCAGCACTTTTTTTTTTTTTTTGAGGAAGATTAGCCCTTAGCTAACATCCACGGCCAATCTTCTTTTTGCTGAGGAAAATTGGCCCTGAGCTAAAATCTGTACCCATCTTCCTCCATTTTGTATGTGGGATGCCTGCTGCAGCATAGCTTGATAAGCAGTGCATATCTCCTTGCCCGGGATCGGAACCTGTGAACCTGGGGCTGCTGAAGCAGAGCATGCGAACTTAACCCCTACACCACTGGCTGGCCCCATCATGGAGCATTTTAAATGATGAAGTGCTACCAGTTGGCCATTCTAACAGCATCAAATGTTATCTTTATGTAATGAACATCTTAATTTTTTTCAATGCTTTTTTCTCCTCCAAATCAAGAGCTTTTCTTTGACAGTTAATAACCTCTTTGAATTTGTCCAAGGCTACATTCTGAGTTATTGCAAGAGCATTATGTTAATTTCCCTAGGTATAATTAAGTAGACAGTTGAACTTTCTCTTATTTTGCCTTTAAAAAATTATTTGTTAGACAAACACATTCATAACAGTTCTACCAGTTTTTAGAGAATTTTAGTCAAATCTATTATTTTTATTTTCCTTTTGTTTGTGGATTTTTAAAAATAGATTGAAAAAGGAAATCTTTTTGTTGCCTAATGGATATTTTAGGAAACATGAAGTGAGTTTAGGCATAAAAGACATGGTAATCATTTTATTATTCAGATTTTGAAACATGAATTTGGAAAAGGCAAGTCAAGAATACTTAATAGAGGAGACATCAAGATATAAGTTATAAGTATCTGAAGCAAGAACTGTTTACAGTTAAAGCTAAATAAACAACAATAACTATTAGGAACTTCAAAACAATGAACCTTTTAAACTATGATTTAAAAGTATGTCCAAAAGCACTGAGAATTAACAGAATGATTAACAGGATAATTTGGTGACATATAGGAACCTCTACAAATCTGAGCATAAAATATATTTGCCATTTTATATAACAAGGCCCAAATTCTGATTTTACTTCTTTTGTACATTACTTATGCAACACTTTGTAGGAGATATTTATTAATACACATATAAATGCATTTATATGTACAAAGTTATAAAATTGTATAAATAGTAAATGATTTAAAACTTTTAGATAAACTAGCTTAAGAAAATTAACTTTTAAATAACTAACAAAATAATTAACATATTAGTATATTAAATAAAACTATTATATTTATTTACAATCTAATGAACTGTAACAATTTAAAAAACCCAAATTATATCCACTATCTTGTGTGCATACTTATATTTCTCTGAAATTATTGTACCTCATGGAATTAACCATTTTATATTACTCATTATCTTTAATCTAAGTACCAGCTTTTCTTTTCTCCAGACATAAGTGAAAACAATAGGATAGAAAATAACCAACAAACATTTAAGTATTTTTTCCATAAGTACCTATTTTGAGAAGGTAAAAATGAACATATATTGTATTACTTCCAAAGATATTTGTATAGTTTGTTAATCTATTGACATTTTAGGGAATAATGGTTAATTAATATTATATTTAGTAACCCATGTTTTGTATTTTCTTTCTTTTTTGTTTTTTTAAGGAACTGTACAGAAATTCAAAGATTTATTTATTAATTAACTTAGGTCTAAGGTAAACTTAGTTGAGGAACTAAAAATTACAGTTGAACTAACACGTTAAACCTTTTTGTTTTTTATTGCATTATAAGAATTTCGTAGAATTAAATCTTTTATAAACAGCTATTATTATAACTTTATTTAATTGAAAGAAATTCTATATATGTGGCTTTTAATTTTAAACAAGTTAGGGAAAGAGTGGAAACTTATTTAACTCATAAAACCAATGTAGAAAATTTAAGAAATTTAAATGAAGAGAAATGTAACTCTGTTCTGGAACAAACTAAATTATTGTGCTAACTTTATTTTCATATTGTAAACTAATTTTTAAGTATCTGAATTATGTCCAGATTCTTTTATCTTGAAACAAAAAGTTTTCCTTATTATCTTATAGTTACGTGAACAAGGGCTATTAAGTAAATTTACTTTTCAGTCCATAAAAAGAAACACTTTTTAAACAATTTTTTCTTTTAGACAATTTTGACTGTTTATTTAGACTAGATATTCCTAGAGTGTATGCATAATAACTGAATGAATTTTATGATCAGTGAATCTTTAAAGTTTCTCGAGAGGGAAACATGGGAAATAAAACAAAAATAATGAAAGCGAGTCATCTTCAGACAAATATGCAGTGATCACTGTAAAAACTAATTAGGTTCTCTCTGCAAGGAAAGGGAAGAAAGTTTAAACATGTAAAAAGAATTTTTGAAATATACACAAAAATAGAGTGACATATAGCTGGTTTTGACATGATATAGGCAAACAAAACAATCTTTTAGACAAATAAGAACAATCTCTTCATGGCGTTCCTTTGATTTTTCCTTTAAAGTAACTCTCAAATGAATAATCTTGTTTATATCAAAGGCTCCCAAAAGTGACCACTGCAGTTCCTAATTGTCCTTGATAAACTTGTGCCAGTTAGAGAGCTAAGTGTACAACTTAGTGTTGTAGTAAGAAAATATGAAGGAAGAAATTATTTAGCCTGGAAGAGCTGTAGGGTTGTATTCAGAATACTCCATGAAAACTGAAATAGTCCCTGGGAACTTGGGTGACTTCTTTATCCCCAGGGCTTGGCCAAAGGCCAATTGTCCCCAATCAGAGCCTGGACAAACCTTTTAATTCCAGACAGGTGAAAGTGAACCAAGCAATTCTTGGCAACATAAAGATAACACTGAAGAAGTCTTTATAAGGTTTTGAAAAGGTGACTCAGGGCAAAACTTTTTCAGAGGACACTGGTCTGAGGACAGCTTCTGAAGTCCTCAGCCACCACCACTGGCTCAAAGGTGGACTTTTGGACCTGTGTCCATTCCCTGTATATACCTTTTATCTTTTAGACAAACAGTGCTTAAGAAATCAGACAAGCAGAAAGATCATAAGAGCAGGTGTTAGAAGACTAGAAAATAATTTCACCAAGGAACAATACAAATCTGACCACACAATAAAAAAAAGAAATCCCAAGGGAACTTAGGCAAGAAAAATTAATCCCATGCCGAAGGGCTTCAATGAAATTTCAGAGCATGATTCCGCTTGAACTTACATCCCAGTCAAGTGCAGATGGCACCTTGAATAAGTAAGACACAAGGAGTCTGACATGTGCACCCAACTACTGAGTAGAATATTCCAAGGTAGTGACTTCTTCAGCTGAATCTTGATGAATCTCCATTTCTGTCAATGTCATACAGCCATACACTACCAGGAACACACCTGTAGTTGAACAAGTTGGGTTTACTTCTCTTTGCAGTGAAGGAGAATGCACACCATGGGAACTGTGGGCCATTTTACCACATTACAAACTAGCCCAGGGAAGTGTGTGTGGGGGGGCAGTTAGGAGCTGAGAGAGAATGAATTAGTAACCCACAAT
>NW_025794317.1:0-1902 GCF_021613505.1 Equus quagga | reverse complement strand
GGCCACTGCCCACTGGCCTCAACACCCTCCTTCTTCAAGAAGAAAAGTAGGAGGGTATGAGGCTGAGTTTTTAAATCAGTGAAGCTGATGGGAACCTTGAGACTAAAACCCACTCAGATGGGAAGGGGCAGGAGCCCAGAGGGTGGACAAGGGGCATTTCTGGGTAGGGATCAGGGGGTCAGGCCCCCTCCCCCATTCCTGGTGTATGTGAGGCAAGTTCTCAATCTGGAGACATCTGGAGAATTCTGTCACCCAGATGAAGCAGTGCCTGCAGGAGGAACTCCCCAGCCCCATGTCCCCCAGTTTTCTCCCTCCCTTACCCCCCAACAGTAAGAGGACCAGCTTCTTCCCAGGGAGCCTCTGGACATCCCCCATTCAGAGATGACCATCTAGAGATGGCTTCCAGGGGCCATGTCCTCTTGCTGTTGGCTTTCAGCGTTTGCAGTTCCCGCTTGGCCTGTGAAAGCTGCTCCTCCCCTTCTGAATGCCCGCAGCCCCACTCTCCTGCATGGCCCAGGGCCAGAGGGTGTAGCTTGCTGGGGCCCAGTGGGCCTTCCTCAGTTTACCCAGCCTTCCCTGTATCGTTCCTTCCTCAGGCCATGGACTGTGTTCCAGCCCCGCTGAACGTCCCACGTGCTGGGTGCTGGCGGGGCACTCGCAGCCTGGTGGGAGACAATGGTGGGCCCCTCCTCCAAGATGCTCATGCCAAGGGGAGGAGCAGGTTGGCAGAGAGCTGACAGGCCAAGCCAGCAGTGCACGGACTGCGCTGAGGGTCATGGGGACACTGCCCCAGCCTGAAGCAGGACTTTCTGGGAAGACTTCCTGAAGGACTTTGACTGGCTTGGCACCACAATTGAAGGTGACCTGGCAGTGGGACCAAAGGGCCACTGCAGAGTCCTGTGCATGGGGGTGAGGGGCAGTGGGAGGGAGGCACTTGGAAAGTCTGGCCAAAGGATGGCCTGGTGGTAACTGGGGTGTCTGGGCCTCCAGTCAGCAGGGAGACCAGTTTTGAGGCCACTCAACAGACCAGGAAGGCAAGACCCACGGACACCCTGGGGACTTCTCAGATCCAGCCTGTGGCCTTTCATTGGACTCAGTTTAATGTCCCGTCCTATGGACACCTACTTATTTTCCAGGACTGTCAGAGAATCAAGTGGTGTTAGCAGGTGGATAGGATGGTCCGACAGTTGGTCACACAGTGGCTCTGGTTAAACTGTCCTCAGCCACCCTTGTATTGGATGTGTCACACTCTCCCCCAGCAGTCGCCCTAAGGTGGATATGAAGGGCAGAGCCCGACATGCCTGTAATTCAGGCTGGGCCCCCCGATACTTGGGGCCTGTGGGCCAGGACAGCGCGGCCGTAAGGAAACCTCATGAGTACAATGAGCACACAGAACAACCGTGAGGCCAACGGCCTTTGCAATCATAATGCAATTGCAGGTCCCATTGATGAGGCACTTGCATGCCAGGCACTGCTGCTCACTCTTCATGTCCTCCTCAGCCCTGTACAGCAGGTGGCTTTATGGCCCAAAAGGCATGGAGGAGACTGAGTCTCAGGGGCTACGTAAGAGGTCAAAGTCACAGAGCCGTATTCGGGGCCATCTCAAAACGCCGGCTCTGAGCTACTGCTGTACGTGTAACTTACTGAGATTCATTGTTTTGGAAACACACTCAGCCCGCCCGCCCTGGGCTTCTGCTCTGGTGAAGCTGCTGCTGTAGAGGGGTGAGCATCCCCAAGGACCACGCATGTTACCAGGCAACTAGGACCAGGCCAGGCAGGACTCTCCCACCAACCTGAGGGCTCGACCAGCCTGGGCCCCTGTATAAAGGGAGCTGAGACTGGCCTGTGTCCTCTGCCCTGAGTCTATCTGTGGGCATGGCTGCGCCGCCAGAGGGTGCAGGG
>NW_025794316.1:0-1950 GCF_021613505.1 Equus quagga | reverse complement strand
AGATTTTATGACCCCTCCTTGTCTATTTACCTCCCAGCTGTGATAAGACAATTACTTTGTTCTTTTGAGTTCCTTAGAAACCTGATGACCTATGAACAGAGAGTCTAAGCTGACAGCCATCATCAATGACAACTGAAAGATCTGGTGTGGGGACTCCCACTCTGTAACACCAGAGGGTCAACATTGCCAACCCCCTCCTCTGTATCCCACTGGCCTATATAACTGCTTCAAGATTCTGTGCCACCTTAAGATGGTTCTTTTGGACATTAAGTTGGCATCTCCCCCTTGGCTAGCAAGCTGTAATAAAATGCCCTTTCTCTGCCACCATGTTGCCTGTTGACAATGGCTTTTGTCTGACAGCAAGCCAATTGTGCCCTTTGTGCAGTAACACTGGCTGCTCTTCCCACCTGTCCTTGTGCCCATACTTCCAACTTAATTAAGCTCAATACATTTAGGAGAATCTCTTCCTTCTCAGATGCTGGTGTATCTTGCAGGAGGGCCATGAGCTCAATTCTCTGACCTTTAGGAACTTGGGTCTCTATTTTGTCTTGTTCCCAGCTTATTGAGGCCACTAACTTAGATAGCATGCCCCTCCCTAGAAGGGAAACAGGACATTCTGATACATATAGAGAATGCTTCAGCGTTTTCATTCTATTTCACAGGTCAAGGTTTCTGGAAATCTTTTCATCTCTTTTTCCTGATACCTTTTTATGTCACACTTTCCTTTAATGTGGCTCCAGTATTGAGCAAAAATTCAACATGTTCTCCTCCCACTGTCAAGGTAATCTGAGGCTCCTGGAGCCAACTGGGGAGTTCCATGGCCCCGTCATATCTCATCTGTAGTCAAGGGATGTTGGCATGACGCCCTCCTGTTCAATACCCTCCCTCTCTGGGGATGGTTCAGATAGTCCAACCACCAATGCTGATGCTGGGCAGTGGGCTCACTCTGCTCACTTTGATCTGAGCCGATGAATCACAAGGAGCTAGGGATCGAGAAAGGCACCTGTACTTCAATGAGCCGGCGTAATTAGGAGGACGGCAGACTAATGTCTCCGAAACACCATCTTCAAGCATTATGGAATCTTGAGGCAGTCATATAGGGAAAATGGGCAGTAAGAGGGGCTTAGAAATGCCGGCCTTCAGGTATGACAGATTCCCGGGTCTTTCATTGTTCTTTTCTTTTGTCAGTCATGATGAGTCTCTGGTAGGTGTGCTTCCTGCCTGTGGTCAGCCTCCTCCGAGAGAGAAACTCACAGAAAAAAGTTCTAATTTATCAAGCTATAGGGGAGTACATACGTAAGTGGAGGCCATAAATCAGGAGAGCATGTAAATTATTTTGGAGTACATGCAGAGCAGCGAGTGCTCACACAGAGGAGAGGCTGAGGTCATGCAGCGTAACAAGATGGCCTCACTTATGTTCACTTAGAATGCCCTTCCTGCCAGCAGTATGCACATGGATTAGCCTCAACTTTGTTGGTGGCCTTGTGGTCCCTTGGTGGGGGCCGGGGTCACTCACGCATGGTGTCTTCCTTTCCCTCAGGTCACCTTGAGCAGTCTTGAGGGCCGCAGCTAACAGGATGGCATGACTTCTCATCTTGCCTTCTTTTTCATCCTAAGTTACATCCCAATTTTTAACACTCCAAAGGAGCCTTTGCTAGCTGTGCAGAATCAGTCTCAGGACCTGTGGCCGACTTGTGGTGTTTCCTAAGGACGTCTGGAGCACTCTGAGATATGACCTAGGTATTAAGAACCACTGTACCACCCTGGGTCTCAGGGTATATCACCTGAGCAGTCCCCAGCCTCTGGAAAGAAAGGTGGAGGGGTTTTCCTCAGGGCCTTGTTGGACCTCTCTTAATTTAGACCAGTTAATGGAAGGCTGGCTAACTGTTTGCATGGCTTTCAAAAGCAGACCCTGAAATGTCCTAGGTTTAACAGCACAGCTGACTTTCC
>NW_025794315.1:0-7110 GCF_021613505.1 Equus quagga | reverse complement strand
GTGGGCATCCGTGTGCTCTTCTTGATCTTAGAGGAAAACCTTTCAACCTTTCACTGTTGAGTATGATGTTCCTTGTGGGTTTGTTATACATGGCCTTTATTATGTTACGGTATGTTCCTTCTATATTCAATCTGTTGAACATTTTTATCCTGAAAGAATGTTGTATCTTGTCAAATGCTTTTTCTGCTTCTATTGATATAATTATACGATTTTTACCTTTCTTTGTATTAATGTGGTGCATCACATTTATTGATTTGCATATGTTGTACCATCCTTCCATTCCAGGGATAAGTCTCACTTGATCAGGATTTTGATCCTCTTAATGTGCTAGTGGGTTTGGCTTGCTAATATTTTGTTGAGAATTTTTGCACCTGTGTTCCTCAGTGACAGTGGTCTGTAGGTTTCTCGTAGCGGCCCTGGCATCGGGGTAATCCTGTCCTTGTGAAGTGAGTTTGGAAGTATTTCTTCCTCCTCAGTTTTTTGGAAGAGTTTGAGAAGGATTGGCCTTACTTCTTTAAATGTTTGGTAGAATTCACCAGTAAAACCATCTGGTCTTCGGCTTTTTCTTTTTGCAAGGTTTTGTTTGTTTGTTTACTGATTCAGTATTCTTAGTTACTCTTGATCTGTTGTTTATATTTTCTATTTCTACATGATTCACTCTGTTAAGTTGTATGTTTCTAGGAATCTGTCCATTTCTAGGTTATCCAATTTGATGGCGTATAATTGTTTACAGTAGCCTCTCAGAATCCTTTCTTTGTATTTCTGTGGTGTAAGTTGTAATGTCTCCTCTTTCATTTCTGATTATCTTTATTTGAGTCCTCTCTCTTTTTCTCTGAGTTAGTCTAGCTAAAGGTTTGTCAGTTTTGTTTATCATTTCAAAAACCAGCTCTCAGTTTTGTTGATCCTTTCTATTGTTTTTCTGGTCTCTATTTCATTTTTTTCCTGCTCTGATCTTCGTTATTTCCTTCTGTCTGCTAACTTTGGGCTTAGTTTATTCTTTTTCTTGTTCCTTGAGGTGTAAAGTTAGGTCGTTTATTTGAGATGTTTCTTGTTGGTTAATGTAGGTGTTTATCACTATAAACCTCCCTCTTATAACTGCTTTTGCGGCATCCCATATGTTTTGGTATGTTATCATTTCATTTTTATTGTTTCAAGGTTTTTTTAAATACGCCTTTTGATTTCTTCTTCGATCCATTAATCATTCAGGGATGTGTTGTTTAATATCCACAAATTTTTGAATTTTTTAGCCTTGCTGCTCTTGTTGATTTCTAGTTTCCTACCATTGTTGTAGGAAAAGATACTTGGTATAATTTCAATCTTCTTAAATTTGCTAAGACATGTTTTTTGACCTATTATGTGATCTCTCCTGGAGGATGGTCCATGTTCGCTTGAGAAGAAGGTGTACTCTGCTGCTGTTAGATGGAATATTGTGTATACGTCTGTTAGGTTCGTGTGGTCTAGAGTATGGTTCAAGTCCATTTCCTTGTTGATCTTCTGTCTGAATGATCTATCCACTGCTGAAAGCAGAGTATTGAAGTCCTCTACTGTTATGGTCTTGTCTGTTTCCCCTCAGATTTGTTAGTATTTGCTTGATATATTTAGGTGCTCTGATATTATGCATATATATGTTTCCTATTGTTATATCATCATGATGAACTGATCCCCTTATCATTATATAATGTCCACTTTGTCTCTTGTTATTGTTTTATCTTAAAGTCTGTTTTGTCTGCTATAAGTATAGCTACCTTGCTCTCTTTAGTTTTCCGCTTGCATAGAGTATCTTTTGCCATCTCTTCACTTTGAGCCTGTGTGTCCTTAAAGCTGAAGTGAGTCTCTTGTAGGTGGCATATAATTGGGTCTTGTTCTTTATCCATCCATCCACTCTGTGCCTTTTGATTGGAGAAGTCAATCCATTTACATTTAGAGTAATTATTTGTAGGTAAAGATTTGCTAATGCCATCTTATTAATTGTTTTCTGACTGTTTTATAGTTCCCTTGTTCCTTTCTTCCTCTCTTGCTGCTTTCTTTTGTGAATTGATGATTTTCCATAGTGGTATGCTTTGATTCCCTTTTCTTCCTCTTTTGTGAATCTACTGTGTGTTTTTGCTTTGTGGTTACCACGAGGCTTACATAAAATGTCTTAGATGTAAAACAGTCTACTTTACACTGATAACAATTTAACTTCAATCTCATGCAAAAATTCCATCCTTTTACTCCTCCCTTTTATGTTTTTGATGTCAACATTTACATGTTTTCCTTCCATTGCTTTCATTTACTCATTACTTTCTTCCGTTATCATATTGTTGAAGCTATAGCAATTTTTAATACTTTTGTCCTTTAACCTTTATACCAGAGTTAAGTAGTTACATCACCATTCTGAATGGTGTATAGCATCCTTTTGCTTTGGCTGGAAGAACTCCTTTCAGCAGTTCTTGTAAGGCATGTTTAGTGGTGATAAATTCCCTCAGCTTTTGTTTATTAGAGAAAGTGCTTATCTTGCCTTCATTTCTAAAGGATAACTGCTCGGTAAAGTATTCTTGGTTGGCAGTCTCTTTCTTTCATCACTTTGAATATGTCATCCCATTCTCCTCTGGCCTTCAAGATCTCTGATGAGAAAGCTGCTGATAGCCTTATGGGGGTTCCCTTGTGTGAGAGATTTTCTTTTCTCTTGCTGCTTTTAAAATTCTCATTTTGTCTTTGATTTTAGATATATAGATTATTATAATGTGTCCTGGAGAAGATTGTTTTGGATTGAAATTTGGGGGTTACCTATTAGATTCATGAACTTGGATGTCCAAATCTCTCCCCATATTTGGGAAGTTCTCAGCCATTATTTCTTTAAATAAGCTTTCTACCCCTTTCTTCCTCTCTTCCCCTACTGGGACTCCAGTATTATTTCTCTTGATGGGGCCCTATAAGTCCCGTAAGCTTTCTTCATTTCTTTTCATTCTTTGTTCTTTTCGCACCTCTGATTAGATAATTTCTATTGATCTATCTTTGAGTTCACTGATTCCTTCTTATGCCTGTGAACTCTGCTATTAAAGCTCTCTATTGAATTCTTCAGTTCAGTCATTGTATTGTTCAGCTCCAAAATTTCTGTTTGGTTCTTTATGTTTTGTATCTCTTTGTCGAACTTCTCCTGTTGTTCTTTATTGTTTGCTGATATCATTATATTGCTTATCTGTGTTCTCTGTAGCTGTCTGAGCATCTTTAAAACAATTATTTTGAATTTTTTCTTGAGCAAATCCTGGACCTCCATTTCTTTGGGGCCCGTTACTGGAGGTTTAATGTTTTCCTTTACTGGAGTCATGTTTCCCTGATTATTCATGATCCCTGTAGCATTTGCGTGTATTTGAAGAAGCAGTTGCCTCTTCCAGACTTTATGGATGGCATTGGTAAGGGAAGCCATTCACCTGTGGGTGGGGGCATGCTGGAGAATGCTGTGACCCAAGTGTAATGGTGCAGAGCACCAAGCATGGGGGCATGTGGCAGCACCGGGTACAGCATTGCCTAATGTCACTTTGGCTCAGACAACTCCAGTCCACAGTATCAACAACTTTGTGGCCCTTGGTGAGCACTGCAGGGGACCTGCAGTAGCTGCAAGATCTGTTGGGGTACACAGCAGTACCTCCATTTCTGGTGGCTAGGGACTGAGGCAGGCAGCATTGGTGGCAGGAGCTCGTGCTGGCACACACTCAGCTCTGGGGGCCAGCTGCAAGTGCCTATGTAGTGGCAGGGGCCTGGTGCATAAACACAGACAGTGATGGGGGCTTGAGTAGGCAGCAATGGCCAGGGCCAACTGTGAGCTCACTGGCAGCTGCAGAGGCCTTGGCTGTCAGCATGCCCTTCCATGGCTGCACACTTTCTCCCCAGGTATGCACACTGCAGTGGAGGCTGGTGATGGGGTTCAGGCTGAGGACGTGCCAGTATACAGCTGCAGGGCCTAGCCACAAGTGGATGTGGGGCCAGCCAATGACTGAAGGCAGGGCCTTATCTGAGCCGACAAGCAGCTGCAGAGACCCTGGCTGTTGATGTGCTCTCCTGAAGCTGCACATGCTCCTCCTAGGCATGCCATTGCCATCAAGGCCTGTGACGGGTATCAGGCTGGTGGTGTGCAGGTACATGGCTGGAGGGGCTAGCCCAGAGCATGGGCATGGTGGTAGGGGTCAGACAGGAGTGTCTAGCCTGGCATCTTGCACTCACACAGCCACAGAGGCCCAAGCTGGCTGCCAGCATGGCTCTTGGACTCCAGTGGGGATAGAAGGGAGGGAACGCAGACAGACTCAGGCAACTGGCATCAGCAAATATGAATACCTGTTGGGTGAATGCTAGGGAAATATTTAGGGGGTCCATGGCAGCTTTGCTGGCCATTGGCTTCATCAGTGCTAAAATCTGCTGAGTTTGTCTGCAAAGCAGGTCCCTCCCCAATTGTTCTCGCTGCAGTGCTCGCTAATAATAACCCCTGCTTTTCTTCTTTCTTCCTAGCCAGCTCTACATGACTCAGCTTTGCCACTCTGAGGGCGAGAAACCAAAGCGGGACCTTCATGCAGCACCCTGAAAGCTTGGAGAAGCTGGGCGCTTTCTCTGCTTTCCTTTCCTCTTGGCAGGCTTTCTTTCTAGTTGGGAACTTCCTTCTTGGTGCTGAACAATGCCAGCTTGGGGGATGGGATGACACAAGCAAAATGAAGCTGTCTTGCTTATCTTCTTGTGTGATTATTCTCAGGTTTTTTGTTCCACTGTGTTGCTAAAACTTCCTAAGTGCAGTCTAGAGCTCTCCCAGAGCTGTTTTTTTTTTTTTTTTTTTATAAACCGCTGTCTAATTTTTGATCTTTGTCGGGGTACGAGGAGTATGCCCACCACCAGCATAGCTTAATAAATATGTGTAGGTTAATAAATGATTATCAAGTGAACCTCTTTGTCAACAGTCCCAGGTCACAGAAGAGAACACTGTCAGCATCCCCCAAGGCTCCTGAAGTTTCCCTGCCTGATCTCAGCCCCATTCCTCCTCCAAAGAGGAGACCCACACCCTTGCTTTTGTGACCACCCTTTCCTCGCTTCTCCTTGTGGTTTTATATCTGACACAGGCATACCTCGGAGATATTGTGGGTTAAGTTTCAGACCACTGCAATAAAGAAAGTCACATGAAATTTTTCGTTTCCCTGTGCATGTAAAAGTTATGTTTACACTACACTGTAGTCTATGCAGTGTGCAATATAGCATTATGTCTAGAAAACCAACATGCACACTTTAATTAAAAATATTTTATTGCTAAAAAATGCTAACCATCATCTGAGCCTTCGGGAGTCATAGTCTTTTTGCTGGTGGACGGTCTTGCCTCGATGTGGATGGCTGCTGACTGATCAGGGTGGTGGTTACTGAAGGGTGGGGTGGCTGTGGCAATTTCTTAAAATAAGACAGCAGTGAAGTTGGCCACATCGATTGACTCTTCCTTTCACCGACCATTTCTCTCTAGCATGAGATGCTGTTTGATAGCATTTTACCCACAGTAGAACTTCTTTCAAAATTGGAGTCAATCCTCTCCAACCCCGCTGCTGCTTTATCAACTAAGCTTATGTCACGTTCTAAATCTTTTGTTGTCATTTCAACAATCTCCACAGCATCTTCACCAGGAGTAGATTCCATCTCAAGAAATCACTTTCTTTGTTCATCCATGAGACACAACTTCTTGGCCATTAGAGTTTCATCATGAGATTGCAGCAATTCAGTCACATCTTCAGGCTCCACTTCTAATCCTAGTTCTCTTGCTGTTTCCAACACATCTGCAGTTACTTCCTCCACTAAAGTCTTGAACCCCTCAAAGCCATCCACGAGGGTTGGAATCAACTTCTTCCAATCTCCCGTTAGTGTTGCTATTTTGACCTCTTCCCGTGAGTCACGAGTGTTATTAATGGCATCGAGAATGGTGAATCCTTTCCAGGAGGTTTTCAACTTGACTTTGCCCAGATTCATCAGAGGAGTCACTATCTATGGCAGCTATAGCCTTACGAAATGTATTTCTAAATAATAAGGCTTGCAAGTCAAATTATTCCTTGAGCCATTGGCTGCAGAATGGATGTTGTGGCTGCAGAATGGACGTTGTGTGAGCGGGCATGAAAACAACATTAATCTCGTTGTACATCTCCATCAGAGCTCTTGGGTGACCAGGTGCATTGTCAATGAGCAGTAACGTTTTGAAAGGAATCTTTTTTTCTGAGCAGTAGGTCTCAACAGTGGGCTTAAAATGTTCAGTAAACCATGTTGTAAACAGATGTGCTGTCATCCAGGCTTTGTTGTTCCAGTTACAGAGCACAGGCAGAGTAGGATTTAGCATAATTCTTAAGGGCCCTAGGATTTTCAGAATGGTAAATGAGCATTGGTTTCAACTTAAGGCCACCAGCTGCCTTAGTCCCTAACAAGAGAGTCAGCCGTCCTTTGAAGCCTTGAAGCCAGGCATTGACTTCTCCTCTCTAGCTATGAAAGTCCTAGATGGCATCTTCCTCCAATATAAGGCTGATTTGCCTACATTGAAAATCTGTCATTTAGGGTAGCCACCTTCATTAATTATCTTAGCTGGACCTTCTGGATAACCTGCTGCAGCCTCTACATCAGCACTTGCTGCTTCACCCTGCACTTTTATGTTATGAAGACGGCTTCTTTCCTTGAACCTCATGAACTGACCTCTGCTAGCTTGAAACTTTTCTTCTGTGGCTTCCTCACCCCTCTCAGCCTTCATAGGATTGGAGACAGTTAGGGCCTTGCTCTGGATTAGGCTTTCGCCTAAGGGAATGTTGTGGCAGGTTAGATCTTCTACCAAGAACTCACAGAAACTTTCTCCATATCAGTTCTAATAAGGCTATTTCACTTTCTTATCATTTGTGTGTTCACTGGAGTAGCACTTTTAATTTCTTTCAAGAATTTTCCTTTCCATTCACAACTTGGCTAGCTTTTTGGCAAAAGAAGCCTAGTTTTCAGCCTATCTTGGTTTTCAACATGCCCCGGGGCATGGAGGGGAGACAAGGGGATGAGACTCTGGGGTCAGCAGAGTGGAACCAATTCTGGCCACGTTGAAAGGTTTTCCTCTAAGATCAAGAAGAGCACACGGATGCCCAC
>NW_025794314.1:0-18630 GCF_021613505.1 Equus quagga | reverse complement strand
CCACCCCAAGCCTGCTCTGGATCCATTGCCACAGCTCTGAGGGGCTCACAGCACAGGCTGCACAGAGCGAGACACCCTGACATTCCCAGTCTCCACCGCTGAGCTTGAGATGGCCTTGGGGGCACTGTCCAGGGTCGGCTCTGCCTGGCCCGTTTCCTTGAGTCTGCTCACGCTGGGCTGCGGTTTCCCCACAGGCATTAGCTATGGCCTCCCCACCCCCACCCACTGGGCACAGCTCCCCACCCCTTCCTGGGACCCCTTCCTCTCATCTGGCTCTTCCCCCCAAGATGTCCCAGTGGGCCCCGTTGTCCAACCTGGAGGATCTAGGCCACTCATTTCCCTTTCAGAGGCCTGTTCCACTGCCTGCCCACACCCAGGCCTTGACCTTTCACTTGGTCCTGCTCACGCTTAATTAAACATTAATTGTCCAAGTACTTATTATCTATCTCTCCACCTTGATGGCAGCTCTGGGAGCAGACATGGCAGGGCCAGCCCAGGGGCGGGTGGACAGCGGGCACTCACAGCAAGTGTTGAGGACCTGGGTGGAGAACGTGCCTTCACCCCTGTCCGTCACGGCCACAGAGCTGACCACCCGCTCCTCCCGTCCCCCGGGCCAGCTGAGGGATGAGTACAGCTCTCCTTCCCTTCCCTGGGCGAGAGCCGCAGCTCAGGGGAGCACTTCCTGTGATTTCACTGTTCTCGTGACAAAGTTCTGAAGGGGGATGTTCCGAAGTTCATTGTGAGGCATTCCTGGGATTCTGGGTCTTGGGATGTTCTCTGGGCCCTGGGGGCAGCGGGAATGCCTTGGTTCCCGCAGGTCTGCCTCCTGCTCTGAGGGCTCAGATGTGGGGGCTCGTCATGGACACTCTTCCCACCTCCAGCCCCTCTCGCTGTGTTACCTTGGCTGAGTGATTATTCCTCTCTGGGTCAATTCGTTGAGGTGCTTTGAGTGTTTGTCTCAGCATCCTTGGGAGCAGGGAGGGGTCAGAGGTGAAATGTTCAACTGCCTGGAGCACCAGGGGTAGTTGTCAGGCTTGGGAATTCCGAAGGACTGGAGAGGACACTTTACCAGGAGCCAACCCTCCACTTGTTCCCATTTTAGAGTATATAGTCTCAGTTTTTTCACTTGTAAAGAACACTATTTATGTGTGTGTCCACTGTTCAAAAGAGACAGACAGGACGCACTGTGAGAGATAATGACAGACAGGACGCAGTGTGAGAGACAGAGAGACAGACAGGACCCACTGTGAGAGATAAAGAGACAGACAGGATCCACTGGGAGAGACAGAGAGACAGACAGGATGCAGTGTGAGAGATGGAGAGACAGACAGGAGGCTGTATGCACAGAGCCTGGCCATCAGAAGGGGTGGGAGCTGCCCTCTGATTGATATTCGGAGTTCAGGTGTATTCCCTGGGGTCTGCCTGGCCTGGTACGTCCTTTGTCTGCAAACCCATCACCATTGGGGGAACCAGAGACCCCCTGGACATGTCAGGACTTGAAAAGGATGTGAGAATGAGCCCCTGGGTCTAGTCCTGAGTCCACCCTCCTGCTCACAAACCTCCCTCTTGAGTGCCTCCCCCTGTGGGCGCCCCAGGGCTGCAACCCCTCCCAGGATGAGGGAAATCCATCTTCTGGAGCCAAGGTCGGCCTCTGTGTGCAGAGCGTGTTTTCTCCCTGTGCCCTGGTTGCTCCCTTGGGACTTGGAGAGGCCTCAGGGACCCTCCTGCCCTAAGAGGAAAGGAGCAGGAGGAAGCATAGATTCCCCCATCCCTGCAGAATCTGGACAGAGCGTCCACATGAGAGGCTGCAGGGGGGACATGCCATGGCTGTTTCTGGGGAGTGACGGCCCCTCCTTGCTTGCAGGTCACCCCCACTGAGCAAGGCATGAGAGTTGTTACTCAGCTGGTGGCCAACTACCCCCAGGGATTTGTGACCTGGCTGGGCCCAGTCATACCCCTTGTCAATCTCTGCCACCCCGACATGGTCCGGACTGTCCTCAGCGCCTCAGGTACCCATGCAGAGCTTGTGGTGGTGGTGCCGCGGTGCATCCAAGCGCTTCTAGCTGCTCCCTGCAAGCTTCTGTGCATCCCCTGCAGGACCCCGGCCCTCGGCCCTCTGCCCCTCTCCTCTCAGTCATCTTTCTCTTTCCTTCCTGTTTTCACCAACCCCCATCTCACCGATCCTCCCTCCACTGCTGTTTGCCCCCTGCCCTGCTGTCCTGGGCACCCCTGGGGCCCCAAGAGGCTTCAATGCAAGTCACTGTCCGGGGGGATCTTTACCCTTAGAAGACAGATCTAGGCAGAGTGATCCCCGATCTCGAGTGGTGAGGAATGGGCTGGAGGGAGATGAATGAGGCAGCCCAGAGGAGAAGCAAGGTCTCTGCTGGGCCAGGCTGGAAGGCGTCCTGGAGGAGGGGCTGCTGGAACTGGGTCTGAAACAATGAGCTGAAATTTTTTAAAGCAGAGGGCTGCAGTGGGCAAGATGGGATCTGAGGCCCCCTGCTAGGTCTGGCCTCAGCCCTGCTCACCCCCAGGCCAGAGCATGAGGGCTTGAGCTGGTGCAGGATCTGGGCTGCTATTTTCATGACGTCCAACTCTGATGGGTTGATTCCTTCTACTCCCTCCTGTGGCTAGTCCTCTTCAAGCTCATGGCCCTCCTGCTCCAGGCCCCAGGAATCACCCCAAGCAGACCCCACCCCAGCCAGGCTCCCTTCTGTTGTTCCCCTGCCATTCTGACTTCCAGACGGACCAGGCTGAAGTGGGGAACAGGCAGAAGCCGACAGGGTCCTTGGCTCTAACACCAAAATGCTGGGTGACTCTAGGCAGGTCCCTGGCTTTCTCTGGCTGCCAGGGTCTCTTTCAGCTGTGAGTGGTGGAACGTCTACCCTGTATGGGCTAAGCAAAGAAAGGGAATTGACTGACTGTTCAGGCCAGGGATCTTGTCTTCAGGCGTGGCTGGATCCAGGTCTCAGACAGTGTCATCGGGAGTCGGTCTTCGTTTGTTGGTTCTGTGTCCCTCTGTGATGGCTTCAGTCTCACGCTGGTCAAGATGAGTCCCAGAAGCTCAGCTCCTACGGAAACATGAGATCGTTCCCAACAGTTCCAGGAAGAGCTGCAGGACTCGCTTTAGTTTGCCTGCTTAGGTCACAGGACCAGTTCCTCATCCAGTCACTGTGACTCCGATTGCCCGGATAGGCAGGCATAGGGTTCTCAGAGCTATTGTTCTGGGGTTCAAGGCAGTTCGATGGGTAAGAACTCAGGCCCTGATTCAGACAGATCTGGGATCAGGTCTTAGGCATGCCACTTACAACCTGGAAGGCTGTGTGCAAGTGAGTTCATATTGTTCAGAGCCTCAGTCTCCTTATCCAGAAAATGGGGATAGGAGAGAGGTCAGGTGAACATGGACTCGGGATTCAAATGGGGAAGGACCCTTTGTGTTCCTGTAACTGAGGGACCTCAGTTGTCGTGTATGGAAGGTGTGGGGAAGGACCCCCGGAGAAGGATAAGCTGCTGGGTGGGATTCGCGGGGCTCAGGTCTAGGTCTCTGCCCTGCAGGTCCTTCCCTCTGGCCACCTGGAAGAGTGGTTCAGTTCCTCTTTGTTCCTCTCCAGATTCGGAGCTCAGAGGAAGGTCTCCTGTACAGAGAGCCTGGCGAGGACCTATGGGGACGTGTGCTGCTGGTGGGTGGGGCCCTGGCATGCAGTCATCCGCATCTTTCACCCCACCTGCATCAAGCCGGTGCTCTTTGCTCCAGGTAGACACCCCGCTGGCCACAGCTTGCCTGCTGCTGAGGTCTCTGAGCCGCCCCCAGCTGGGCAGGTGACCCGGTGCAGACAGGAGGGCCTGTTCTGGAGATGACTGCTTTTGTCTTACCTGGATCCCCACCTGCCGGACACGTGGTCATGTCTGCTCACGCTGAGGCTGTATCTGTGTGCTGTCTGCTGTATGGCCACGTCTGGTCACAGTTGTGTTTCTACCTGGATCCTAGTTACAGCTGGTATATGTTACACTTACTACAGCTGATATGTTTACACTTGGTTATAGTTCGCATATGTTATATTTGGTTACAGCTGGTATGTTACACTTGGTTACAACTGGTGTATGATACCTTTGGTTACAACTGGCATATGTTACACTTGGTTACAGCTGGTATATGATACCTTTGGTAATAGTGGTGTAAGTTACACTTGGCTACACCTGGTATATATTATATTTGGTTACATCTGGTATATGTTTGCTCCTCGGATCAAATGGGGATGGTCGCAGTCATGACTGGGGCTCGCCTGTGGCCAAGGACATTCGAGGTGTGTTGGAATCTGTCTGGGTTTTGTCTGATGCCCCTTGAGTGTGTCTGGTTCTCCTGCTGGTCATTTCTGGGCCAAATTGGGGTTTGTCTGAGCTCTGGGACCTGGGTCCTTCTGAGAAATGCCTGAGACCTTATGCGAGTCTTGTCTGAGGCAGGTCTTAGCATATTTCTGGGTCATGTCTGGTCCACGTCTGTGACATTGATGGGACTACATGTAAGTCCTGTCTGTAGGATATGCTGAGGTTATCTTTCGGTCCATTTTAGAGCACGTTGTGTGATGTCAGGGTGTGTCATGCATGTTGTTTCATGTCAGGACATGTTAGTGCATGGTGAGGCCATGTCAGATGTCCCAGGAGATGTGACAGCTGGGCAGACACGGTGTCCCAGGTCCCTGTGAAGGCGTTTTGTAGAGTTCTTGGCTGAGCTCGGGTGTTTAGAACATGTTGGACCCTGTAGGAGCCACACTGAGCCATGCTGTGGCGTGTTATGCCATGTTGGGATGCATCTAAGCACGTAGGGGTGTGTCTGTGGGCTCTGCCTTTGCTATAGTCTGTGCTGTTGCCTGGTCTAGGCCCCCTTTACCCTGCCCCTTCTCCTAGATTCCTCTGCCCTTGCCCCAACTCCTGCTATGCTGGGCATGGAGGGGGAGTGCACACCCCTGGCTGGGGCCCCGCCTTGCCTCAAAAGTCCCTCCCCTCCCCCGCTACATGGCCCCTGATGGCTTATCTCTCATGTCAGCTGCCATCGCGCCTAAGGACATGGTCTTCTACAGTTTCCTGAAGCCCTGGCTGGGTGAGTAACTGCATGTGAGGGGATTGGGGACAACCTTGGGGCCCAGGGGAAGGCCCTCCCTTGCTCACTCTCTGTGGCTGCCCCTACCAGGGGATGGGCTCCTGCTGAGTGGTGGTGACAAGTGGAGCAGGCACCGCCGCATGCTGACACCCGCCTTCCACTTCAACATCCTGAAGTCCTACGTGAGGATTTTCAATGACAGTGTGAACATCATGCATGTGAGTCTCTTGAACCCAAGCTCCTACCTGGAGCCTTGGGGGCAATGGGGGCTCAGAGACATCTTGTCTGGAATTCTGACTCTCCTGGGTAGCTTTGGGGCCATTGCTTCTCCTTTCTGAGCCTTGGTTTCCTCAGCTGTAAACTGGGGATAATAAGCCTCACTTTGCAGGATGGACAAGATGACGTAATGGACCCACGTCCCTGGCACATAGTAGGTGCTCATGTGCTAGTTTCTATGTTTCCCTCTCAGAAGCCTTGGAATCCTGAGACACTGTTGACGATAGTGATGAATATTGCATGTTGAGTCCTGAATATGGAGTAACAAGCCACTTTTCAATATATAAAGTTTTATTATTGCTAACAAGTCTACGAGTCAGTGAGCTGGTTCTTCTGGATGTGGATGGGGTCACTTACGTATCTGTGATCAGCTGTGGGTCAGGTACTTTGATGTTCTGGGCTCAGTCCTCTCATGTGTTTGGGGCTTGGTTGGCTGCAGGCTGGTCTAGGATGCTCTCAGTTGGGGCAATCCTCTTGTGTGGTTCCCTCCCTCCAGAAGGCATTTCAGGCTGTTCACATGGCAGAGGCCGGGTTCCAAGAGGCTGAGAGGAAGCTTCAATGCCTCTTGAGCTCTAGGTTTCGGAAGATCACTCATCATTTTTACCACATTGGCCAAAGCAAGTTCAAAGACGAGCACAGAATGAAAGGGTGGTGAAATGTGTGGCTTCTCCTCATGGAAGTTCACAGGCACATTGCAAAGGGTGGATGTAGGGAGGTGAAGCATTGGAGGTGGGGGTTTTGTGAAGTGCCTGGGACTTTCACACACTTGCTAGCTAACAAGTAAGCTCGTTAGTGTTTTGTGGATCCTGCCAGAAGACATGAGACTCCTGAACCAGAGACAAAGGACAGTTTATTACTCATGGCTCGGCAAGCGGCACGTGCCCATTGTTGGTTTGCATTCTTTCTCCAAGTCCCCAATTCCCATGAGGACAACACAGGTGGGCTTCCACGGATGCCTGCTCATGCAGTATGTTGCAATGCACAGGAGGAGCACTAGGTTTAGGGACTGCATGAGTTTCATAGCAATTGGAAGCAAGCCTGATATGTGCCCAGGGGGAGACATTTCCTCTTCCCTCAATGTTGTTTTCTGCAAACACAGCTCTGATAAGTGGCCCAGTTTTTGGCGTGTTTTATGTTCAACATAAGTGAACATGTTTTTGGCATACCCAGCAAGAATGTGCAGGGTGCTCAGGTCCCATGGAGGACTACTGCTACCAACATAGGGGACAGTATCCTAGCCAATATATAACAGTAGGATGATGAAAGCTAGCATTTATTGAACACTTTCTATATGCCAGAAGTTACATGGCAATTCCATGACGTGTGTTGTCTAATTTAATTTTCACGTCCCTGTGAGGTGGAGATTCTTTTTCCCCATTGCAGATGGTGAAACTGAGGCTGAGAGAGGTTAGGGAGTTGCTGGAGTTCACACAGACAGCAAGTGAGCTAACAAGTGGAGCTGGGATTCCAACCTGGTTTGTCTGACACCAAAGCAGGTCATCTGACCTTTCACTGAGGATTTGACAAGTGGAGCCCAGAGGAAGGAAATGAGCTGGCCAAGGGCGCACGGCGTGTAGCAGGCAGAGCCAGGACTGGAATGCAGGTCTCCTGACTTCCAGCTGTGGGGTCTTCATGTCCTCACAGTAACAGCGTCCACTCCCACTCATGCCTGGTCCTCCACAGGACAGGTGCCTGGGACCAAGAAGCTTGGTCTGGGGAGCCCATCCTGGTGTTGGGTTGGCGCGGGGCTCAGGGGCGGCCAGTCCCAGCCTAGGATCTGCTGCTTCTCTGTCCAGGCCAAGTGGAAGCGCCTGGCCTCGGAGGGCAGTGCCCATCTGGACATGTTTGAGCACATCAGCCTCATGACCCTCGACAGTCTGCAGAAATGTGTCTTCAGTTTCAACAGCGATTGCCAGGAGTGAGTCCTTGCCCAAGGCCTGGGAACATGGGCCATAGACACAAGGGAATAGATGGAGGGAGGACTGACCATGACAATCAGAAGGGCCTTCCTGGAGGAGAAGGGTCTGAGCTGGACACCAAAGTTCAGGGAAGGGGAAAGAGACAGAGCAATCCTTTTGGGTAGGTAGAAATGTTTGATGCAGGCCAGGAGGCTAGGAAGAGCAGAGAGTTTGCAACAATGAGGAGACACCTGGGTAGTGAGGTTGGAGTTGTAGGCAGGGGTAGGTCTTAATGACATTAAAAAGCCAAGCAAAGGAAGATGAACCTGATACTGAGGTTTCCAGGGAACCATGGAAGGTGTTTGAGCAGATGAGGGTTGTGGTCAAAGCTGAGCTTGGATGTCTGACTCTAGAGAAGACAGACTGTCATGTAGATACAGGTGGTGTTGACAATGGATGCGTGGAGACTCAGGAGAGGCTAGGTCCACTGTCAGTTGGGAGAGGACAAAGTCTCAGCTGTGTGGACAGCTTTGGAAGGAGAAGGGCAGATAGAGGAGAGAAGCATGATGTCTCAGCTGTGCCCTGGGCACCTGGCACATGGAGGCAGCTCACAGAGACTAGGAAGCAGGGAGAGAAGAAAGACTGGAGAGCCACGTCTCCTGGATCATCCCCACCATCCATCTGTGGGTCCATCTGTTCCTGGAGACTCAGTTTCCCCATGGGAGATTGGACCTGCCTTCTGGTGGGAGGTGCTTCCGGGGCTTCAGGTGAGCTAAGTTGTTGCCTCCCTTCATGCCCGCATCCTGCAGGAAGCCTAGTGAATACATTTCTGCTGTCTTGGAGCTCAGTGCCCTTGTGACAAAGCGGAATGAGCAGATCTTCCTGTACATGGACTCCCTGTACCACCTCACCTCTGAGGGACAGCGCTTCCGTAGGGTCTGCCGCCTGGTGCACGACTTCACAGATTCCATCATCCAGGAGCGCCGCCGCACCCTCCCTGATCAGGGTCTTGATGACCTCCTCAAGGCTAAGGCTAAGGTCAAGACTTTGGACTTCATCGATGTGCTCCTGCTGGCTAAGGTGGGCTTCTCTGGGATCTGAATTCGAGAGGGACGATGTACCTTGATTTCAAATGTCAGATGGGAGAACTTGGACCTGATCCAGAGGGCAGTGAGGAGGCATGGAAGGTGCTTGAGGAAGGGAGGGATGGGTCAGGGGTATGTTTTAGAGATGACTGTGTGGAATGCAGGCTCCGGGGGACTGCTAAGTCTGAAACTGATGCTGGGCAGGGCCTGGGACTTTACATATCTATACATATGATTAACTTATTGAGTCTAATATATATATATTAGACTACACCTATATGTACCTCAGAACCCTGGATCAGAGTGGCCAACTTATTGCTCACAGTAGTAACAGTAGCCAGAGCAGAAGTGTGGCTCTGGTTCCCCATTCCCAAGTTCCTCTGAGGGTGACATGATGCTTTTACTTGTGCATGCAGCCATGCTTGCATCATGAGAGAGGTGTCCCCACAGTATGAACTTTGGAACTTAGGACAGCTGACTCATCTGTCCTTTCTTCCTTATGGTGAGAGAGACAAGGAGAGGAGGAGAAGGAGAATTTTCTGGAATATAAGCAGATCTTCAGTGAGAAGGCAAAGTCTGTAGGTTCTGTAGGGTTATCTCCAGGGGAGATAAGGAATCTCTGGATCTACCATCCAACAATGTGAGCAAATTGCTCTGGAGGGATGCTCAATCACTAACTTCCAAGGCAAGTTGCCAGTCAATCATCCTGCAGCCCAGGTTGCCAATAAATTTTTCTCAGAAAGCCTTCATCACGAACCATGGAAATGTTCATGGATCATTGATTCCTCCCACCAGGGACAAGAGAGGAGGCAAGGATGCCAAGGAGGAGGCCTGTGGGGTGGGGCCTCTGGGGATAGGGACCAAGGAAGGTCCAGGAGTGCAGGGTTGGCTTGGGTTCCTGGGATGATGATGGAGCTTCAGAGATTGTCTCAGGGCCCCTAGGAACTGGTGATTTTGTGGGTCTTGCTTTCTCTCCAGGATGAAGATGGGAAGGAACTGTCAGATGAGGACATCCGAGCTGAAGCTGACACCTTTATGTTTGGGGGTGAGAATACAGAAGGGGCAGGGGTCTCTCTATCCCAGGGATTTGGTTGGTGGGCCCTGGACCAGCCCATAGTCCCCTGTCCTCCCTGAGGGCCTTAGTGTCAGGGCGCTGTCCACCTTCTGGTGCTGAAGTCGCTGAGAGACCCAGACCTGTCTGGCTGCCTCTCAGGACATGACACCACAGCCAGCGGCCTCTCCTGGGTCCTGTACAACCTCGCGAGGCACCCAGAGCACCAGCAGCGCTGCCGGCAGGAGGTGCGAGACCACCTAAGGGACCGCGAGCCTAAAGAGATTGAGTGGTGAGTGCAGGTGCACATGGTCTGTTCCTGAAACCCTCTCCTTGGCTCTGCTCCCCAGCTGGGAGTGGGAAGATCTTTTCATCCATTCTGTGATTTTTGCTTAGTGGAAATAGGAGCAGAGCCCAGAGGCGGGGTCTGGTACCCAGCCCGGGTCGATAAGGACAGGGAAAACCCTTCTGAGTAGAAGATCTGGGCGGTTGAGAGAATTAGTGCAATGTGTGAGGGCAGATCATGCCCCTCAGGACATGTTCAGAGAGTGAACCTCCCTTCTGCTCCCTTACTTTTCTCTCTGAAATCACATTCTTTCAAACATCTGCACCGCCTGGATGTTTGCTGGGCTCCTAACTCCTATCATATTGTTCAGTCCAGGGTTCACAGGGGACACCTGGGGATTGAAGTCACTCAACTCTTGTCCATGAACACCTCCACCTTCATCCATCCAGTCCCCATTCAGCAAACACTGCCACACTGCATGCCCATCCCCAATTCTGTGCCGTCCCCAGCTCTTCTCAGCCCTATCCTGTGTCCTGGAGACCCGGGAAGCACCCAGACCTTGCCTGTGCCTTCCAGGAGCTCCCAGCCTGGTGGGGGATCATCCCAGGTCAGGACACACCCAGTCCACATGGGCAGGACCTGGGTTCAGAGCAGGACAGGCAAGACTGAGGTTGGAGAGAGTTCTCAGCTGAGACCTTGAATGCTGATCAGTAGACATTTGGGTGTAGTTGTGTGTGGTTCTCTCAAGAAGATAGTGTGGGCAAAAGTGATGGGGAGGAGAAGGGCACAGGGAGAGGGAGAGGGGGAGGGAAGGTAGCAGAGAGGGAGAGATAAAGAGAGACAAAGAGCGGGAGAGACGAATAGAATGGAGGAGGGGGAAGGAGAGAGAGAGAAAGGAGAGGGAAGGAGGGAGCAAGAGAGGGAGAGAGAGAGTGGGGGATGGAGGGACAAAGGAAGGGAAGGAGACGGGAAGGGCGGGAGAATGAGAGAGAGACTGACTCATGGTGAGATGATGAGGCTGGGAGATGGCAGGAGAGGCTGGTTGTGGAAGACTTTAGTGAAATGTTAAGGGCTCCATTTTTAACTCAAAGGCAATGGGGAACCAAGGAAGGTGTTTGAGCAGGAGGAGGACAGGTGAGATCTGGGTAGCAGAGAGAGATTTCTAGGCTGGGGGGGGGCCTACTGGAGAGGACAAGCTGTAGGATCGGGCCCAGGGAGGAGATCCAAGGCCTGAGCCAGGCCAGGGGCTGGGGTATGGTGAGGAGATGTTGGACTGGACAGGCGTTTCGGAGGAAGTGTTCACTCCAAGTCTTGCTCAGCACAGCGATCCCGTGAGGTGGAGAAATACTTTTATTCTTTTTAATCCAAGAGTTAACAAAAATTATGCACTTGGTAAAAAAGAAGAGTTCAAAAGAGTTTATAATAAAGATGAACTTCCTTCTTAATCTGCGCCCTAGGAATAACTCCTGTCAATGATTTCCTGTGCCTCCTTTAGAAGACATCTATCCTTATGCCCACATTTATATTTCTCCTCTCTTTCTGTCTCTGTCCAGGTGGCAGTTCAGGTCGGCACATTAAAAATACACCTTTGAGCTCTTCACTTTTTCTTGAAGAATGAGTTTTGGAAAAGTAGTTTTGAATGAGATAAACGGTGATGAGAACAAGTTCTTATTACACTAAATGAGACATTACAGAGAAGACTAGGGTTATCCTTGACACCGTAAGTTGGTTAACATTCATCACCACACACAGTTACAAACTTTTGTTTCTTGCGATGAGAACTTTTAAGATCTACCCTCTTAGCAGCTTTCAAATATATAATACAGTATTGTTACCTAAACTCACCATGCTGTACCTTACATCTGTTTGATTACTTTTGGGTAATTTTCATAAAGTCAAATTTGTCAGAACTTTCTTTTGCAGCCGTTCCCTCCATCCATACCCTAGGGCTCTGTGGGCTTCCTTTACCACATGTTAAGTTGTTACTTATTCACGTGTCTGTCTCTGAGCTCTCTTTTCTGTTCCATGGGTCTATTTTCCCGTCCTTGAAGAGGTGCCACACTGTTTTTTTTCAGTACTGCCTGTTTGTGATAGGTCTTAATATCTGGTAGAGTTCCTCTTCTTTAATCTTTCAATTTTAAATTGACCCAGCTCTTCATGACCTTTTATTCTTCCAGGAAATATTTTAGAGTAAGTTTACCAAGTTTCTGAAAAGGTCAGGTGGATTTTTATTTGAATTGGATATACTCTACTGGTTGACGTGAATGTATGATTGGCCTGTGGAAAACGGATTATTGCACAGTATTAACACACACTATCCCAGAGTGCGGAATGGATATCCATTTCTGGATATTCAAAATATCTTCAGTCTCTTAATAGAGTCTGACATATTTGCATAGAGATTTTTTGCATATTTTGTTAATTTAACCCTTAGAATCTTTTGTTGCTACAGTGAATCATATCTTCTATTTGGATTGAGAGAAGTTCATAAGTTCTTTTGGAATATACAGATTTCACTTTTCTCACTAAGTCTAATCCAGATTTTATATTATTGTTATTATCGTCTTTTCTTTTATTATCTTTTCTAACTGGTTGTTATTTCTACATAGAAAAGCCAATCATTTATGCATACAAATTTTGTGCCTACTGACCAGAATCAATGCTAAAGAGGGAGTCTTGTATCAATAGGGAAAATCAAGATCATTTAATTAAAGCTCTTGGAACAACAGGGAAGCTACCTGGAAAACAGTTGATTCAACCTGCTTCTCACATCTCATAACAAGATAAGATACAGATGAATCAAAGGTTTAAAATAAACAATAAAAGAGTCTAAAAGCTCTAGAGGAAACCATGGAAAATTATTTTATAGTTCCAGGGTGGGGCAGGCCCTATTTTTTATTTCTGGTGAGTAAGATTCGCTTTGAGCTAACATCTCTTACCAATCTTCCTCTTTTTTTGCTTGAGGAAGATTAGCCCTGAGATAACCTCTGTGCCAGTCTTCATCTATTTTGTACGTGGCATGCTGCCACAGCATGGCTTGACAAGTAGTGTAGGTCCCCGCCAGGGATCCTGGCCTCCGTCCCGGGGCTGCCAAAGTAGAGGAGGCTGGACTTAACCACTATGCCCCGGGGCTGGCCCAGGGAGGCCGTATTTTTGACACAAATCCCCAGGAGATAGACAAGAAGAGATTGATATATTGTTAAATGAAAAAGATACAGAGCAGTGTATAATATATAGTATGCTACTATATAATTATTTTTAACTTTTTATTGAGATTATGATAGTTTACAACCTGACTATATAATTTTTTAAGATGGAAAAATCGTAACTCTGGAAGGATACATAAAAAAATAACCTCAGGAAACTGTGAGGAGTGCAATGAGTGGTGTTGGGCCATAGGGACGGTGTTTTGTAGTTTTCCAATGTAGAACCAGTTAACTGTATCAGCTATTAAAAATTCAAATCACTACCCAACAAAAAAGGGGCTAAAGAAACAGAATTCAGCCCCCTTTCCAGATTTTCATTGTTTATAAAAATTTCCAGTGGATTCTCTTCTGTTTTCTAAGCATAAAATCACTCTCTGCCAAAAATGACACAATTACCCCCACATTTCAAACCGCATTACATCCGTTTTTTCCCTTGTCTAATTGCATTAGCTCGTGTCTCTAGTACGATGATAAATAAGAGGAAAACATTGGATCCATTTCTGTTGCTTCTTTCTTACTTATCTGCCTTTGATTTTGGTCTCTTGCCATAGAGAATATTTTATTTTTATGCCAATTTTTAAACCTTTTTATGGTTGGCATTTGGGTGCTGTGTTTTGCTCAGAAAAGCTTTTAAAAGTATCTGACTAAATTTTCTCTGTCTGGCACTGTGTAATATTGCTTTTCTTTCTTTTATTTTCAAACCACTGTATTGAGGTATGGGTAATATACAAAAGCTGTACACATTTAATGTGCACAACTTAATGAGTTTGGAGATGTGTGATCCATCTGGGATACATTTTGTTGTAGGGAGAGAGGGTCTACCTGGGCAGGAGGAGGGCTGAGGGGTCTCTGTCTTGGCTCTCTGGATAATTGTTGGGGGGTTTCCTTAGGGACGACCTGGCCCAGTTGCCCTTCCTGACCATGTGCATCAAGGAGAGTCTGCGGTTGCATCCCCCCGCCGTGGGCATTTCCCGACGCTGCACCCAGGACATTGTGCTCCCAGATGGCCGGGTCATCCCCAAAGGTGCCCTCAACGTCAAGAGGAGGAGGATCCTGGGCAAGAAGAGGGGCCCGTATGCCAGGGGGTGATCTCTTCTTAACCGGCCCCTCCTCTCCCACAGGTATTATCTGTGTCATCAGTATTTTCGGGACCCACCACAACCCATCCGTGTGGCCAAATCCTGAGGTGCTGCCTCCCCCAACCCTCATCCTTGTCTGCTCCCCTAAGGGGACCCAGGGGAGGGTGCAGCATTATGACCTGGCAAATCAGACATCACCTCCCCCCATCATACACACGTCTGACTCTCCATGGCTGGAGGTCCTGGGAGAACCCACCCAGCAGCCCTGTCTTGGCCTCGCCCCCAGGTCTATGATCCCTTTCGCTTCGACCCAGAAAACACCAAGGAGCGGTCACCTCTGGCTTTTATTCCCTTCTCAGCGGGGCCCAGGTGATGAGGCAGGCATGTGAGGTGGAGATGTGCTGATGGGGGCGGGGGTCTGGGATTGAGATCCCAACATGACTGTGAGGGCGGGAAAACGGGAAAACTGAAGATGGTCAGATCTCCAGCTCTTGTCCACCCCCGACCCCCCCACACACACCCCCGCCCGGAGGTTATGGGTAATGGTCTGGGGCCTGGGGTCCGCGGTGGTGCTCAGAGCCCCTGCCCCCTGTCTGTTGGTCTGAGCTCCGGCTGCAGTCTGGGCCAGGCTCAGGGGCTGCGCAAGCCCTAGTGGGGGTCCAGGCTTCTCTCTGCCTGCGGGCGGGGATTGGGGTCCCGGGACAGGTTCCGGCGCGATGGTGCGGGGACGGGGGTCCCGGGACAGGTTCCGGCGCGATGGTGCGGGGATGAGGGTCCTGGGCGCCGTCGAGCCCCCACTCCCGCCGCAGGAACTGCATCGGGCAGACGTTCGCCATGACGGAGATGAAGGTGGTCCTGGCGCTCACGCTGCTGAGCTTCCGCGTCCTGCCGGCCGGGGAGGAGCCGCGCCGGAAGCCGGAGCTGATCCTGCGTGCCGAGGGCGGACTGTGGCTGCGGGTGGAGCCGCTGAGCGCGGGCCCCCAGTGACCCGCGGCCTCCCGACCCTGGATCCACCCCGACCCCACACCTCGCTGTGCAGATTCCCAGGAATAAATCTGTGCTGTCACCTCTGCCCCAGCCTATCGGGAGCCAGCAGGGGGCGGTGGTGGCTGCGGGGGGATGGGGAGGGGCCGTGGTGGGTGGAGGCGGGGCCGGTGTCTCTGAGTCCAGCACCCTGCCTGCCTCTCCCGCTGACCACAGGGCCCCATGCCGCTCGAGGGTTCTTCTAGAAACTAATGAGGGACTGCATCCTGTGGGCAGTAGGTAGCTGTGGGAGGTGTCTGAGCAGGAGGGCGCCAGGGTGAAGGACGGACATAAGGGGCACGTTTGAGGCTCTGAGCCAGGGAGGAGACCCCATCATGGCAGATTCATTCCTCCGGGCTGCAAGTGCCTCTCAGGACAGAGATCCGCAGCCAACCTAGGACACAGGGGAGGAGGGCCCGCAGGCCGTACCCCGGCAGCCTCCCCAGGTCTCTGAGGTCCCTTTCTGTTCTTGCCAACAGCGCTGCTCCTGTGTCTGCCCCTCCCAGTCAGGCCCAATGGTGACCCCCTGTCCCACCTTGAGGAAGCCCCTTCTCTTTCCCTCTCTGGGACCCCTGATGCCGCCCCGACAGCCTGGCCAGCAGATACTGGCTGAGACCCACCGTGTGCCTGGTGCTCTCGCAGTGTCAGGGGAGGGCTCATGCCCACCCTTTTCCCCCCAGGTTCCTCTTTCATTCCCATCACAGGCCACCCTGTCCCAGCTTGAGCCATCCCATGACTTGAAATTCAAAGCTGGACCACTGGAAACAAAAATCATCTCCAAAGATCTTGTGCTGTGGAGAAGGTTGCTTGGGCTCAAGTCTTGGCTCTGCTGTGTGACTTGGGCACAGCAACTCCCCTCTCTGAGACTCAGTTTCCTCAACTATATAATGCAGACAACAGCAGTCCCTACCTCAGGGTTGTCTTAAGGACTCCACACGAAGGACTTAGAGCTGTGCTTGGTGCACAGTAAGCACTCAATAAGTGTGGCCATTACTACTGTTCCTCTCAGAAAGCCTGGCTCTTAAAGCATGTTGTCTTTCAAGACTGCGGTTTCTGAGATGAGTTGGAAGAGTGTGTGTGGAGCTCAATGGCAAGCATTCTAGTATTTGTGCTCACTGCATCAGCTCCCCCTCGCCGAGTGGGCCACGCCTACAGGAGCAACTGCTTCTGAGGTCTTGGAGAGCCTGGGAGTGCAAGGAGGCAGGAGAACGAGAGGAACCTCAGGCTGCATCTTGAAGTGATGTCCTGCTATGAAGGGACGTTGATCTCCTTGCACAGCCAAAGAGACTCTGCATTGCTGAGCCCCTGCTGTGCCCTCGAACCTCCTCTCCAGCTTATCTCGCCCCTCCCTGCACTCGGTCACCCTGGTTTCCACTCTGACCTTCCATTGTACCCAGTCTTTCCTCTCCTCAGGGCCTTTGCATGGCTGTTCCCTCTGTTGGGATCCTCTTCTCTCAGATCTTCTGTGACTCGGCCTCAACATTCAGGCTTGACTGAAATGTCACCTCCTCATAGAGGTTCTTCCTTCACTGCTGCAGGACATTTAAAATTCTGACGTGGCTGAGAGTTTGGAAAAACGGCCCAAGTATGGACAATTTTGCAAATAGGGCTGGTAAAGCAAGATGATGAATATTTACTAAGTCTACTATGCAGCAGCCGTACAATGTTTTCAGAATAATCCTCTTAAAGAAATTCTGTGACCTACAAGAAAACAGACAACTAAATGAAATTAGGAAAATAATGCATGAAAAAATGAGAAGTTTAAGAAAAAAATAGAAACCATTCAAAAAATCCAAACAGAAATCCCAAAGTTGAGAAATACAATGACTGAACTGAAGAACTCAGCAGAGTGCTTCAACAGCAGACTCAGCCAAGCAGAAGAAAGAAGCAGTGAGTCATTCTCAAAAAGAAACAATCTAGGCATCATTGGAGTCCTAGAAGGAGAAGAGAGGGAGAAAGGAGCAGAAAGCTCATTTAAGGAAATAATGCCTGAACTTCGCAAATCTGGGGAAAGATTTGGACGTCCAAGTTCATGAAACTAAAGAGTCACTCCCAAATTTTGACCCAAACCACCTTATATATATATTCTCCCTATATCACGTTATAATAAAACTGTCTAAGATCAAGGACAAAGAGAGAGTCTAGAAAGCAGAAAGAGAAAAATATTTCTCTCATTTGAGAGAACCCCCACAAGGCTATCAGCAGACTTCTGAGCAGAAACCTTGCAGGTCAGGTTAAGTGGGGTGATGTAGTCAAAGTCCTGAAAGAAAAAAACTGCCAACCAAGAATACTTTATCTGGAAAATTGTTTTCCAGTTATGAAAGAGAAATAAAAACTGCTCCAGAGAAACAAATCTGAGGTAGTTCATCACAGCTAGACCCGCCTTACAAGACATGCTGAAAGGAGTTCTTCAAGGTGAAATGAAAGGACACTAATTAGTATCATGAAAATGTGAAGATATAAAGGTCACTGGTAAAGGTGAGTATATAATCAAATTCAACATATGCTAATACTGTAAGTTGGTGTTATGTTAATCACTTAACTCTGGTATAAACGTTTAAAGAACAAAAGTATTAAGAATAACTATAGCTACAATAATTTTTGAATGGATTCACAATATAAAAAGGTAAATTGTGATATCAAAAACATAAAATATGAAGAGGGAGTGAAAGGGTAGAGATTTTGTGTGTGATTGAGTTAAGCTGCTCAGCTTAAAATAGACTGTTATATCTATAATGTGTTTTATGGAAGCCTCAGATTAACCACAAAATAAAAACCTACACTAAATACAGAAAAGCTATTGAGAAGGGAATTAAAGCATACCACTATGGAAAATAATCAATTCACAAAGAAAGACAATCAAAGAAGAAGAAAGTAACAAGAAGAGCAGAAAACAGTGAACAAGATCGCATTCGTCAGTTCCTAGCAATAATTACTTTAAATGTAAATGGACTAAATTCTCCAATCAAAAGGCATCGAGTGGCTGAATGGATTCAAAAACAAGACCTAACTGTATGCTGCCCACAAGAGACTCACTTTGGCTTTGAGGACACACCTAAGCTCAAAGTGAAGGGATGGAAAAAGACATTCCACACAAATGGAACCAAATAGAGCAGGGGTAGCATTACAGAAAAAATAGACCAGGTAAAAAGTTGTAACAAGAGACAAAGAAGGTCATTATATAATGATAAAGGGGTCAATTCATCAAAAGGATATAACAACTGTGAGTATATATAAGCCCAACATCAGATCACCTAAATAAATTAAGCAAATACTAAGAAACCTGAAGGGAGAAATGCACGACAGTACAATAATAGTAGGAGACTTTTATCCCTACTTTCTGCAATGGATAGATCAATAAGGAAACACTGCACTTGAATTGTCCCTTAACCATCTGGTCCTGACAGGCATACACAGACCATTCCACCCAACAGCAGAATAACATTCTTCTCATAACCAACTGGACCTAACAGGCATACACAGACCATTCCACCCAACAGCAGAATAACATTTTTCTCATAACCAACTGGACCTAACAGGCATACACAGACCACTCCATCCAACAGCAGAATAACATTCTACTCATACCCAACTGGACCTAACAGGCATACACAAACCATTCCATCCA
>NW_025794313.1:0-5860 GCF_021613505.1 Equus quagga | reverse complement strand
CAGTGCTGATGGTCATCACACGACACGGAGCAGTGTGTGGAGACCCTTGATCATGTGAGACTCACATTCCAGCCTGAATTACTTTCCTCTGATCACTGGATCAAATTATCACACACAGGGCTTAAACCAACACATTTATTCTCTTACATTCTGGAGCTCAGAGTCTGAAATCAGTTTCACTGTCCTGAAATCAAGCTATTCCAGCACTGTACTCCCTCCAGAGGCCCTAGAGGAGTGCTATTGTCTGGATACATGTGTCACCTAAAATTTCTATGTTGAATATTAACCACCAAAGACAATTCTTTTGGTAGCTGGGGTCATTGGGCGGTGCATAGCTAATGAGGGTGGAGCCCCATGAGAGGGATTGCTGCCTTTCCAAATGAGGCCCCAGAGATCACACGCCTCTTCTCCACGTGAGGACAGGAAAAGAGGGCGCCGAATCTGAACCAGGAAGTGGCCCCTCCCCAGAAGGTGACCAGGCTGCTACCTCGATCTTGGAATACTCAGCTCCAGAACTGTGAGAAATAATTTCTTGTGGTTCTTAAGCTGTCCAGTATGGCATTATGTTATAGCATCCCAAACTGACTCACACCAGAAGATTTTAGGGTTTTTTTTGTGTCTTCCAGCTTCTGGAACTGCATTCCTTGCTTCTCCTCACTCATGGCCCCTTCCTCCATCCTCATAGCCAGAAGTAAATTGCCTTTCATCAGTGGTCACACTCTTTTCTTCTTATTCTGTAGTCTAGTTACCCTCTGCCTCCCTCTGATGTAAACACTTGTGATTGTATTAGGAGCAGTACATATAACCAAGGAAAACTTTTGGAACTCAAGAATTCTAAATGCATAAAATATGGCAAAGTTCATTCTGCCATACAAAATACCATCCACAGATTCAAAGAATGACTCAAACGACCATGGTCCACCCTCAGCCCAACAAAATCATACCCATGTGATAGTCCAATCACACTCAACGCGTCCCAACTTCTCCACAAATGTTCATCTGGTAAAGCATTCACTCAAGGCCAAAATCCTTCTATAATTATTTCCAACATCTCAAACCAAATCATCTAAATCAAGTTTTACTGTGAGTATGGGTCTGGTTTATCCTAGTGTAAAATCCTCTCCATCTGCAGAGCTGTGATGCTGGAAAACAAGTCACCTTCTTCTAAAATGCCACTGAAGGGCAGGCATATGCTAAAAGCTATAGATATTTCTACCCCGAGGGAGAAAAAAATGGGAGTTAGAAGGAATCAACTGCCCGAATCAACTTTGAAAGCCATCCGGGAAAACTCCACTAGGTTTCAAGTCCTGGGGATAATCTTCTGTGACTCAAACCCCAACCCCTGGACCTGTTGCTCTAACATGGATCTACCCTTCCTTTATTTTGAAGCCTGGCAGATTTTTGAAGCTGAGCACTTTTATCAGTCTGTTTACTGTCAGAGAGTTCAAAAGCTTCTCTGATTTTGCTTCCTCTGTATTTATAATGAAACATCTCTTCCGACACTTGCTAAAATGGCGGGGAAGATTTAAGACTCCTGCAACAGGGCTTTTGCAGCATGAGGTAGAAATAAGGCAGACCTCTGAATACAGTAAGGACAGCTGGGGATTTATAGCTAAGGAGAAGGGTGAGGAGGTCAGTCGAGGACAAATACTCAGAGCAGACATCATTTGAATAGGAAGAAGCATAGTACGTCGGCTGATAGTGTCCACTCTGTATGTTGTAGAAAGAGGAAGGGGAAAAAAGAGGGTCTGTTTCTCTCCAGGGGCTTTTGAAAGCAAAGTTTGCACTCAGACCAGCATGGGGTGCGCAAGACCACTAGGGAGAGCTCCAGACCAGGAAGCACAAAACCAGCCAAGGAGCAGGTGCAGAGATCGCTCAGAGCAGGTCGCCTGTCAGGATCCGGGGCTTCTTCTTGTAACAGTTTCTGAGAGAACCTCTCTGGACGCATGTTTCTGTTCTTACCACTTATCTATAGATGAGAACATTTGTTGCAATGTGAGAAAATCTTTGTCATCTGCTTAAAAGCAAAGTGTCATCTATGGAGGTAGAAATGACTCTGTCAATGGTCACCAGGATCAGAGTCCTGAGAGAGCTCAGGGGACCTGATCATTCTTTTCCATTCAGACTCAGAACAGAGACCTCAGTGGGATTCCCTGAATAGGAACGTGTCTGGGTGTCAGGATTTCAGATAAGAGAGAGTCTAGGCCAGGACCACTGACCTATCAAACCTAAGATATTTCATATCTGACCCTCCTACTCAGGTGCAGCTGTGCATATCAGACTCAGAAACCTCATGCAATTTCTTAAATATTTCTTCCAGATTTATTGTTCTCTACCATGGAGTATTTGGGTGGAAAATGAGGCAAATCATTCACCTCGTGGAAGGATTTCCATTCTTTGGGATCTCCCATATCTGACTGGAGACACACTTGTCCTCACTTCGAGTAAGAAATCCTGGATTAACTGTGTCTGAGGCTCTGCCGTCTTCCATGATCTCCGCAGATGTGAGGGTTTCAGAACCATGGTTATGGGGATGGTGCATCATTGTGTATTACAGGTTAGGAGGGACATAAGAGGATCACCTTAGGGTCATATTTAAATATGGTTTTTTCAAAGGTTTCGTTATATACTGCTACTTGTGATCTTTTCTTTTTCAATTTTAATATTGTTTTCAGTTATAAAACACTTATGTAAGTGTTTTCATTTATATGAAACCCATGAAAGTTGTCCGCCGTTCCTGCAACCTCTCATGAATTGGAGTCATCATTGTGCAGGATGCTCTGGAAATTCCTGAGGTGATGTCAGGATGATGACCACTCAGAATGTGGGTGAGTAACATGAACTTTTTGACAAAGAAATTCTTTGTCCTCCCTGGAAGTGAGAGGACACTAGTGGCTGATTCCTCAAAGGCTTGTGCACTGTCACCACAGTCTACCCAAGAACAACGAGAATGCAGTTGACCTGATGTGGTGAGAATTCTCTATAAAGTAAGTGGCACAGAAGTCAGAATCACATCTCCCAGGAGAGCTTGTTACCAGAGGAGGAGGAGGCTATGCCCTGGTCCAGCCATGATCACAGGTGGAGGAGAATGAGGTGGAGAAGGTCATCTTGTGAGGCACCTACCACTGAAAGGACCTGTGAGAGGAACTCTCTTGTGTATAGAAACAGTATATCTGTCATAACTGCCCAAAATTCACAAGATAAATGAACATAATTGTATTTAATTTTCATGAGAAAGTGCTAACTTAAGAAGGTGAACACAGTCAACATAGAATTTAATCTCCACATTACAACTTTTAATATTCATTTATTAAACAGAACAATATTTCAATTTTATTATGGTAATTGTTCAAGGATAATAGTGAAATTTCACCTGGTTCGTAGGTGCTTATATTTTAGGCTTGATGACAGAGATGGATGCTTTTTCAATAACTTTGTTAAACAGAGGTAGAGAGCATGTTGATGGGTCACAGGATAGAATATATTAACAAAATATAGAGTGGTAAAATATTTGACAGCTTCTAATTGAGTACAGTCAGTATTTCAACATGATTGAATGTGGGTCCTTAATGTGAAGGATCACAGTATTAGGTGACAGGAAGAATGAATTAAACATCAATCATTCTTTCCAAATTTAAGAACAGCATCAGTCAGGCTGTTGACTGGAAAAGCAGTGGGATAACCACCCCCAGCCCTTTTTTTTTGAGGAAGATTAGCCCTGAGCTAACTGCTGCCAATCCTCCTCTTTTTGCTGAGGAAGACTAGCCCTGAGCTAACATCTGTGCCCATCTTCCTCTACTTTGTATGTGGGATGCCTTGCACAGCATGACTTGCCAAGAAGTGCCATGTTCACATGCAGGATCCGAACCCATGGGCCCCTGGCCATCAAAGTGGAACGTGCACACTTAACGGATGTGCCACGAGGCCGGCCCCTAATCACCCCTTTTGTAAACATTCTTGTAGGATGGGTGTCAATCCTTGAGAGTCCTCTTTTAATTTACATTGGGCTGAATTAACTATTTACAATGGATTATGGCCCAAGGGCTCTATTTTGTCAAGTCAGTTTGTAAGTGTCAAAGAAAATTTGATTAAAGCCATTACTCATCAGGTTGGAAAACCCACGATGACTATGAGGTGTTTTAAGGCAGTGGGTGATAGCAACATGTGGGATTAAGGCAAGTTATGGTGGTTAAGGAGAAGTACACCGGATCGTCTTCCATTTTGGATTTGCAAACTCCCCTAAGGGCATAGGAAGCACATGGCTCAGATTTTGAGGGAGCCCAGATGTAACTGTAGTTTTTGCCTCATTATTGATTAAAACTTGCAGTCTTGTCAATCTGTGCATTTCAGCAATGTTAGTTAAGAAACTGTGTAGAAGGGGCACAAAGCCAATCAGCGTGCTCTTATATTTATAGCATAAATATTTTTATTAAGTTTAGAATTTAAAATTGGGTCAAATTGTAGATTTCTGTTCAGGTTTCTTTCTTTATCCATTTCCCCGCATCAAGATGCAGTTTTCTTTCATTATTTTTCATTTTTGGTTTAGGTGGCTACTGGATATACTTCAGGGGGTCCTCTTGTTCTTGCTCATATTTATAAATTTCATCCTCCAAAGAGCCTCAATTAGTACATCAGGATTAGGGCCTACCACTTGCCAATAATTGAGTGGTCAGGCTGGAGTCAAGAAGCACAATTTATTCTAAGACCCAAGAATAAGTCTGGACTGAGACTCACAACCAAGGTCCACTTTGGTGAGGGACACATCCCAACACCCTGTCTCTTAATGCTGATTAATTATGGAAACCTCTGATCTAGGTTGGCTGACCCTACAAGAGAGAGCTGTAGGGCTCTACAGTGCAGCACAGAACAGCACAACTCCGTGATAATTCGTCTATGTTCAGGCCTGATCACTGAATGTGAAACATAGGAATTTATTCCAGCACATGTTTCTGCTAGAATTATCTGGGTTAGCCTACCTCAGGGATCTAAGACTGAATGCCATTTCACTGAGAAACTCCAGAGCACAGAGGAGCAGGGATAGAGAGAAACATTTTCCTGCCCTCTGCCCATTTCAATATTTCTGTTTTTATTATTTTAGGTTGTTGGTAATACTTCTTCTGTAAAATTTTGAAAAGTGACAAAGCCCAAATTGTGCAGCACACACTACTCACCAGCAAGTTCCTGTCCCACCCACGCCTGCTTTGCATTTTGAGGATAACTCCCAGAATCCATGCTCCCAACATACTCAGATTACATTTTCTTTTTCCTAAGGGTTGAAGGATCTAACGTGAGGTGAGTTAAAAGTTGCTGGCTGGCTACTTGCTAGTTTCCCAGGCTACCATAGCAAAATAACATGGATGGGGTGACTTAAACATCCAAATTTATTTGTATACATTCTGGAACCAGATGTCTGGGATGAAGATGTCAGCAGGGTTGTCTTCTCCATCATCCTCTCTCTTTGGGTTGTACGTGTCTGTGTTCTCCCTCTGTTTTCCAAGAGTATTCCCACTGTGTCCTGTTTGCTTTTTCTTATAAGGACATCAGTCACGTTGCAATAGGGTACAACCTAATTACCTCAGTTTAACTTAATTCCTGCCACTAGCCCCTATCTCTAATACAGTCACATTTTGAGGTACTGAGCATATGGCTTCAATATACGAATTTTGAAGAGACTACATTGTAGCCTATAACACACACAAAGTGATGTTTGTTTTATTTCAGGTCCTACTGTGATGGGGAGTTGAAGGATAATCTTCATCCCATCTTTACTGGTAGGCAAGTATTTCTCAATCTTTGGTGCAAAAAGACTCACTTGCAGAAAGTATTACAATGCAGATACCTGGAACCCATGCTCAGATAT
>NW_025794312.1:4890-5418 GCF_021613505.1 Equus quagga | reverse complement strand
CCTGAGCGTGCAGGAGACACACACACAACACAGCAGGCCGAGGAAACGCCACAGAGGGTTCAGGGCGGGCCCAGTGACCGGGCACAGCGTGGTTCTTACCCAGAGCAACAGCAGCGCCAGCAGGCCCAGACGCCCAGGTGGAGGGGTCCCCTCCATGCGCCGCGGGGCACTCACATGTCAGCCACCCTCCCCAAGGCTGAGTCACAGAGCACAGCTCACGCAGCCACCTCCTCATGCCACCGGGACCAGGGGCTGGAACACCAGGTACCAACAGCACTACCAATTTGCCACCAGGACACACAGTCAACACGGCTTCACACTGAAACCTGTGGGTGTCCTACACATCTCCTCCTGCAACGGGGGCCTCTTCCCAACCCAGCTGCAGCCTCTGGGACCGGCTGGCGTCCTCCTCAGTCCATCAGTTCATCTCAGGGACGGCCCCGTGTTCTCTCAGTCACGTCTCGGGATGGCCCCATGTCCCCTTCAGTCACGTCTCGGGATGACCCCTTGTCCCCCTCAGTCACGTCT
>NW_025794312.1:4498-4790 GCF_021613505.1 Equus quagga | reverse complement strand
GGCCCCGCGTCCCCTCAGTCACATCTCAGGATGGCCCCACATCCCCTTCAGTCACGTCTTGGGACGGCCCCGCGTCCCCTCAGTCACATCTCAGGATGGCCCCACATCCCCTTCAGTCACGTCTCGGGGTGGCCCCGCGTCCCCTCAGTCACGTCTCAGGATGGCCCCATGTCCCCTTCAGTCACGTCTCAGGATGGCCCCCACATCCCCCTCAGTCACATCTCGGGATGACCCCATGTCCCCTTCAGTCACGTCTCGGGGTGGCCCCATGTCCCCTCAGGCACATCTCAGG
>NW_025794312.1:0-4398 GCF_021613505.1 Equus quagga | reverse complement strand
TCCCCTTCAGTCACGTCTTAGGATGGCCCCGCGTCCCCTCAGTCACATCTCAGGATGGCCCCACATCCCCTTCAGTCACGTCTTGGGACGGCCCCGCGTCCCCTCAGTCACGTCTCAGGATGGCCCCGCATCCCCTCAGTCACATCTCAGGATGGCCCCACATCCCCTTCAGTCACGTCTTGGGACGGCCCCGCGTCCCCTCAGTCACGTCTCGGGGTGGCCCCACATCCCCTTCAGTCACGTCTCAGGATGGCCCCGCGTCCCCTCAGTCACATCTCAGGATGGCCCCTCGTCCCCTTCAGTCACGTCTCGGGATGACCCCTTGTCCCCCTCAGTCACGTCTTGGGACGGCCTTGCATCCTCTCAGTCACGTCCCGGGACGCCCTGTGTCACCTGTCTGTTTTCCCTCCAGCGCTAGGAGGAGGAGTCACTTGTAAACGCTTCCTGTCCTGCCCCACTGACGTGACCCACAGACGGCAGCAACATGTCCAGAGGTGTTGCTGTCCTGAGTCTGCTGTACTGGGGGGCTATGGGGAGAGCCTGCAGATGCACGACAATGAGCCCTGTGATCACAACAGGGCAAATAAAACAGTCAGGGGTTGGACGCAGGGTGACCTCAGTGCTGAGAGCCGAGAGGCAGGTGTGGACGGCGTGGCGATCAGAAAGGAGAGGCTGCAAAGGGCGGCCCTGAGGTCCCGGCACCCCTCGCAGGCCGGCTGTGCTGAGCGAGGCGGGTCTGCCATGGAAGGTGGGAAGCACGAGGACCACACTGTGGACTGAGCCTCAGAGCAGAGGCTGGACGATGACCTCGGGCCCACCCTTCACGAGACTCGGGCCGAGTCAGCACCCAGGGACACAGGCTGATCCCCCTCCTCCCAGCCCGGGATGTCCTGTTCCACGGGGATTGGGTTACAGCGTCAGAATCGCTGAGTCCTGATGTGACAGCCCTGCACAGCAGCACTGGGCCAAAACCACACCCACCGTGGCCCAGGGACAGGCGGGAGGGGAAGCCACACCCAGAGCTGCCTCCTTGGAAGGAGAGGGTTCGGTTCAACAGACCTGCTGGGGGTGCCCACGATTCGCTTTCAGGAAGATAACTTTTCCCCTCGATTTCTGGAACAAAGACTGAGGGCTGTTTTTCATTTTTTTAATTTTTTGTGAGGAAGATTGTTACTGAGCTAACATCTGAGCCAATCTTCTTCTACTTCATATGAGGGAGGCCGCCTCAGCGTGACTTCACGAGCGGTGCCAGGTCTGCGCCTGGGATCCGAACCCGCGAACCCCAGGCCACCAAAGTGGAGCCTGGAAACTTAACTGCTGTGCCCCTAAATGCCTATGTTTACTTCTCCTGTGGCGGTGGTTCCGTTTTCCCGTCTTTCTCTTTTCCTCTCTCCGGCGAGGTGGAATGAATTGCAAGCCCAATGCCCTGAGCTGTCGGCCACAGTCGCTGTCCTTGTACCTTTGTGCGAGACGGTGTTGGTGTTTCCTGAGCACCGACCACATCTTCCCATGCGCCATCTCACTCAACTGCCGCGTTCAGGACAATCTGTGACTGACGTGCCACCAGCATCCCGTATTCACGGTGGGGAAACTGAGGCACCAGGAGTCTGGTGCTCCAGGCAGAGGGCAGGGCACCTACACTGTGGGGTGGCTGCCCCTGGGCTGGTTCTGGAGCCGTTGTCAGCCATGTGCCTTCTCCCCAGTACATGGCTGGGCTGACACAGACCCCTGGGCTGCTAAGTCACAGGGACGTCGTTCCCTGCTGGTCAGCGCTAGGCGGCCACGCACCTGGTCACCTGGGAAAGGACGAGGAAGAGGGATGACGGCGCTGCTACGCCTCCATGCAGACCCACTGCTCGGCCTCTCGCCCACGACCAGGTGTGATTCCTGAAAACGAGGTTGCTGTCACCATGTCAGCCGGCTTCTGCCAGACCCGTTACACAGTTAATATTCAGGCCGGTCCTGAGAAAGGGACTTTGACAAAATGGACAGAACGTGACAAAGAACCTAAATCAAATCTTCCTGCGTCTGTCAGTGCACAGCAATCCACCACGAGGCTCACCCTGGGCCCCCTGGCTGGCCCGAGCGTCCCCGTGGGCGCCCTCCTTCAGCTGGATGGCCACAGGCAAACTCCAGCTGGCGACGGCGTGATGCTGACTCCACCACACGAAGCCCTGAGAGCACGGGCTCACTGGGGCGTCCCGGACATGTGGTGTCAGGCCCTGTGTCGCTCACGCCCACTATCCGTCCCCCCCTCCTGTGGAGACGTAGGGACATTTCCTGCCCAAGGGCCGCCAAGCGACAGCTCTGGAACCTCGCCGGGCACTCACGAGGAAGTCTGTCTTCATCTGCACAAGTCACGCGTGGCGACCAGACCTCCTCATGAATCCGCAGTCTACGCAGATGTGAATCCGGGCTGGGATCCGCGAGGAAGGCTGTGCCCTGGGGTCCTGGCAGCTCTGCCTGGGGAAGTAACATGGCCTTTGTGCCCTGGTGACCTCGCAGTGACCTGGCCGCCAGCACGCGTGAGGGGAGGGTGGGAGGCCAGCAGACCCCTTTGTGGAGCAACCGCAGCAGCGAGTGCTCGTGGCTCCTGTCCTGGGCGCGAGGATACACGCAAGCACCTCCTGAGGGGGCTTCGGGGGCCTGGTGTCCCTGGTGCTGGTGTCTGCACACACCACAGTCCTGAAGGTGGGCGGTCCCCACCATGGGCTGGGCACCTGTCCCGCGTTGTTTAAAGGTGAGCGAGCGCAAGAAGCTTACAAAGGCCCTGATCTGAACGGGAGCACAGGGACGCGGCCCACATGGCACGGCCTCAGCACTGCGAGAGTGTGGCTCGTCCACGTGCTCCTGCGGGAGGAGCTCCGGGGGCCACCAGCATCTCCGACACTGCCTTCCCTCCTGCCCCGCCAGCAGAGGGCGCCGTCAAACTGAGGTTCCGCTGTCTGGGGGAACCAAAACACCGCCCGGGCACCATGCTCCACCCCCACTGTACTCTGAACCGGGTGGAGCATCTCCTCATTTGTCTAAAAGGCAAGGACACCGTCTTTCCTGCCCCTTCTCTGCTCCACGCTGTGCCGTCATTTCTGTTCCTCCTCTGACCATTCCCAGGGCGGCACGTGTCTTAGGCTTTGTGAGTTTTGCCCTGCGTCCCCAGGCCCCACGTCTTTTTATTTACTTTGCGCCGTCTGTCACCACGCGGGAGTTTTCAGATCACGTTTGTAGTCGGCTTCACTCTCTCGCTGGTCTAACAGATGGTCCAAGGCAACGCTGGGAGCTACTTTGTGACATCTGAGCACGTGCCCCGTGCTCGCGAACTCAGAACGACAGGCACCATGGGGACAACGTCTGAGGTCTGTACAGTGGCCGATCGACCCTCCACGGCCCTGTTGGGCAGGGAGGCCTCGGAGAACAGGAGAGGTCAGAGGTACAGAGAAGGACATTGGGGGCCAGTTCCAAGGAGGATGGACACCGGGCCCCCGTGACGCAGGCTCGGCCGCAGTCCAGGAGGGGGAAGCTGATGGGCCACCCGGGCAGAGGGGCCAGCCTGGGCCAAGGGCACGGGGAGCCCCAGGTCCTGTGTGGGCCTCGCAAGGGGCCGAAGCCACACGTCAGGAGCGAGTTCACCAAACCTCTGCGGGTGGAGACACGCCGACGCGTCTTCCGAAGCTGCAAAGACTGAGCAGGTCGCTCTAAGAGGCAGTATTCGCACCGCACGGGGTGAACCACATCTGATGGTTTCTACCCACTTCCTGAGCACGTGGCGCAGAGATTCCCACGACGGCGATGGCACCGGCTCAGTCACCTGTTCCTCCTTCTCCACCCCCCACCGTCTGCTGGTCCGCTTGTCTCCAGGGGCAGGAACAGGAAGGGGATGGGGCCCGACAGCCAAACGGGTCTCCCAGACGGGGCTGGTGGGGAAGGGCCTGCTGGTCGTGATGCAGACACACACACACGCGCACGCACATGCGTGAGGCCCCCATGCCCAGAGCTGCCACGCGAGGGCCTGTCTCTGCCTCAGCTCATGTGTCTGTACCTGGGGGTGGACGCGCGGCTCGCCAATCTCCAGGAACCCCTCGCCTCGTGCGGCAGCCCGGGTCCTTCTGACCCTGGAACACAGCAGAGCTCCTGTCTTCCTCTGCTCCGGGTGCTGAGGCCTCACCTCGAGGACACACGCGTGGCTCCATGAGACATGACCTTCTGGATGGCAGCACGGGACGGGCAGAGGGTCACGAGCGAGCTTACTGCCTCAGGAGCTTGACCACGGTGGAGGGAGGGCGCCCACATGGGCTGCGCAGTGAGAGACGGCCTCCTGTGGTCAGAGCCATGCGGACGGGGGGAATTGGCAGACGGAGGGAGGGAGGAAGGGAGGCAGCTACAAACTTAGGGGCAAAGACA
>NW_025794311.1:3031-4315 GCF_021613505.1 Equus quagga | reverse complement strand
CATCCACTGTGAACTGATACTTGTGAAAAATACAATACAAATGAAGCGCTGGAAAAATGACACACAAAATAAAGACACAATATAAGCCTCAATTTTTTTTTAGATTTAATTACGCTTGTCAAATTGCAGTACAAATTTCTAACCATCCTTAATTTTTATACTTAACATGTGGCAGGTGATAACAAAAATGTGGGACCAGGTACTGGTCCATGGACCACACTTTGAGTAGGACTGACTTAGACTAGGCCGATAGTATTTTCTGTCTCCCAGTAATTATTTCAGAGGTGCTCTTATGACCTGAGCTGATCCCATTCACTTGAATGTTGGGACTTTAATTGGGAACACTGAGACAACAATTCTTTGTTTTTCCTGGCTGGATGCCATCATGGGACCGCAAGAGAAGTGGTTTGAGAACTAGTTAACGCTAAGAGATCAGAACCAAGGGATGGTGAGTCAGAAGCTGAATCTACTCCTGTATTATAGAGAAATATAAGCGAATAAATTAAAAATTTTGAATAAGCCAGAATTCATATGGTTTTCTGTCATCTGCAAGAGAAAGAGTCCTACAGTGACTAATGTGCACATTTCCCTTGAACTCTCAACCAGCTTCTCTTTTGCCAGTCATCTTTCCAAACCACAGATCTGAGTATGCCATGCTTCTGGTTATGAAAACCTTAGCTTCCCACTGCCCTCAGCACAAGTTCAAGCTGCTTAAACTGTCATTCAAAGTCTTTCACAATTGAGTCTTCTAGTTTTTCAGTCTAAGTGTTTTCTACTCTCGTTCTCAGGCACATACACTGTGCTTTAGCGTGACCAGACATGTACTTTCATATATGTTACAAGTTTGCTCATGTTCCCTCTGGCTGGATTGCACTTCCTCTTCCCACACTCCTTTCTGACTTTCTAGAACTCAAGAACAGAACCTTGAGATCATAAGGTGTTCATTATTTTCAAATGTGAAGCATTAGGCATCATCATCATTCCTACTGATTCAAGGGTTAATTTTGAGAGTGTTGGTCGGAGGGCAGATTGATGCCCCCAGAGATTTGAATAAAAACTGCATTTAGACCCCAAAGATCTCATTTCCTAGGGAATCTCACATGGTTATACTACCAACATCTCAGAAAGCAAGAAGCTTAGATGAAGGACAGGGAGGAACCTTAAATGCATATCACTAAGTGAAAGGAGCAAATCGGAAAAAGCTACACACTGTCTGATTCCAACTATGTGAGTAACATTCTGGAAAAGGCAAAACTCTGGAGATGGTAAAATAGATCAGTGGTT
>NW_025794311.1:0-1985 GCF_021613505.1 Equus quagga | reverse complement strand
CAAAAGCCATCTCTGCCACCTCTGCATGGCTGCCTGAAATGGTCTGGCGAGGGCTTTGTTACAGGGCTTAGGGTGAGAGAGATGTAAAATGTGTGAGGTGCATTCCTGGAGGGGTGACATTTCAAATGTTATTATTCATTTACGCCTTACTGAGAGTCAAGTGTAATACAGCTCTTGGAGGCAGGTTCTAAGAGGGGAGTAGAGAAAAGCTATAAAGACATTGGTGCTGAGAGGGCAAAGGAAAATGTACCTAAGAGGGGACAGAATAACAACAATAGCTTTATTTGTTTTTGATGAAGAAGATTGGCCCTGAGCTAACATCTGTGGTGATCTTCATCTGTTTTTTGTATGTGGGACGCTGCCACAGCGTGGCTTGATGAGTGGTGTGTAGGTCTGTACTTGGGATCTGAACCTGCGAACCCTGGGCTGCCAAAGCAGAGCATGGGAACCCAACCGCTATGCTGCTGGAACGGCCCCAAATTTACCAGCATTTAATGGAGAGAGTGAACATTCTTAGCCACACAACTGCTTTAATTTTAGGACTCTGGCGTTCTTTTTATTTCAAGAAGTCTCTTACTAATATTGTTGAAAATTGACACATTGAGGATGTAGGGGATTTAGTAGTCAGGGTTCTGCTACTCACTTGCTGAATGATCTGGGGAAGTCACTCACCCTCTCTGAGCTTCAGTTTTACTCATTGATAAAAGGGGCACAATAATACCTGTCCTGCTTGCATTCCCAGGGTGGTTGTGAAAATCCACTGAGATCGCTGAAAGTAAAGTGCTTTAGAAATTAGACACGTAAGTTTCTTATTTACTGTTGATGTTAGTGTGGGAGGGGCAAGTGCTATGGACCTCTCCCATTAAACATTGATGGGGTTTCTTTCTGGTGTTACAAAAAGAACAAACAAAAAAAGTTGTACCTTTAGAATCTTGTTCCTTGTTTAGAAAAGGAATCGTACCAGCATTTGGGGGAAAGCCTTTTTATTGAAACTTCTGGTAGGTGTTAACTGAAGGCACTCGGTGTATGTTAAGGATATCTAGCCAACACGTGCCCTTGTAAAGGAGGCAAGCTGCTCTTTGACCATCTTTGTTGATTTGTATCAGAAACTTGAGAGGGGAGAGCTGCAGGGATGCCCTCCTGAGGAGCCCGGTGTGTTTGAGAAGTTGTCACCCACAGTGTCTCCCTTCTCTGATCTCTTCCTGAGATCGCTTGGCAGTTCCCAGATGTGCCGGGGCCTCTCCTGTGCTGTCGCTCTTGACCTGTGCAGGGCTTTTCCCTAACATCGCAGCTCATGGTTCAAGGACAGAGACATGACTTACAGATACTTGTGTCTCCTGGTTTCCAGCAGTAAATTTTTATTAAATGAAACTTGGCTCAGGCTGCCTATCAAGGTGAGGAGAAAGTGGCACCTCCCGGCAGGTTTTGTCCTCCAGGAAGGGTACCTGTTCCTGCGTAATTGAAAGGAGACTCACGCCAGAGTGAAGGCTGTCTCACCCTTTCACAGAGATCAGGTGACAGTGCTGGGCTGTGGGCATCAGAGCAAGGGCATCACAGCTTAAGAAAGACGTGAGAAATTAGGAGACCCTTCAGAGGACAGCTGTCATGAAGATAAGGAGTTTGGAAAAGAATATGTAGGAGGAGGGGAGGGAAGTACTGGGATTATTTAAACCTGACAAGAGGAGCCTGAAAAAACATGACAGGTAGTTGATTTTTGAACATACGTGGGGTGATCATACAGAGCAGAGCTTGTCAGCCTTTTTCGTGGCAGGCGCTCTTAGGAAGAGATCATATTCACCGGGCCCACAAGGGCACTCAGATGAGGCTGCGTAAGACGAGATTTTGCCCTGGGCTTTGACACTCCTGGGTCCCACCTGCCACCCACGGGCTGAGGGGATCAACAGCTTAGCATAATGTAACCTATCCCTGCCTTTGGGGAGTATATGGACTGAATGTTTGTGTCCCCCCAGTTCACATGTTGGAAC
>NW_025794310.1:9569-12476 GCF_021613505.1 Equus quagga | reverse complement strand
CCTTGCTGGAGCAAGCTCTGAAGAAATAGCCTTTGCCTTTCTCATTTGGTTGGTCGTGTTCATTTCCACACTGCAGATGGCTCTGTGTTCAAAAAGACCTTCTGGAGGTTTACAAAGCAGGAATTTCCTCACTGCAACTTCCTGAAAACCAGGAATTAAGCCATGTCACCGAGGCCCCACAGAGGACCCAGAAAGTCCGCTCAGCCATGTGGCTTCTGTCATCCACCTTCTGTAACTTCAGAGTCAGGGGTCAGCCACGGCCCACATTCACTGAGCTATCAGTCTAATGACACCATAGGGCACAGTTGGCAGAGCAATGGCCAGGATGCAGAGGCCCAGGACTCCTCCTGCGGCTCCGTGATGCAACCCAAAGTAAAGCATCTCCAATGTCCGTTTCTGACCAGGACGATGTGTGTAGGGAGGTAGCAGGGCTCGGCTCCACCAGCTGTCACCATGGAAAACCACTGAACTCAGAAAGGTTCTCACAGTGGAGGCCTGTGTGAGCCGAGTCAGCCAGCAGATCTGACCAAAGCCAGCATCAGAGCCAGGCCCTCACTGGGTCCCTTGAAGTCTCAGAGCTGTGAGCACAGGCGGCGCATTCTGAGGACAGAGTCTGGTAAAGCAACAAGGTGGTCTCTGGCCTCCGTTTAGGGGCATGGGTAGGGGCCTGGGAAGGGGAGATCCCGGGCAGCCCAGCATCCCTACCGCCCTGCTGAGGTGGCACTGGCACTAGACAAGGCCTTGGCAGAATGTTCTCCCCAGTTCCGGTGTCACTTCAAGCCTTTGGGTGACAATCATGCAGGGGAAGAGCAGAGGACCCGATGTGAGGATGTGGCAGGTGGCACCACCAGCTTCCCCACTGCCAGTGTCCTGACACCCACAGGCCTGTTTGTCTGTACCTGTCTGGGACCGAAAATTGTCACACTGCTGGGTTGAGCATTTTAAGTCAGGACATCTGAAACCAAAGGAACGGATGTGAGCTTTTCCCCAGTGACCATGAGGAGAGCTCAGGCCAGGCACTGGGCACCATCCCAGTTAGCCCACAACACCACGTCAGTCCATCTTATTATGAGCCCCAATTCAGAGGAGGAAACTGAGGCTCTGAGAGGAGAAGCCTCTTGTGCAAGGTCACAGGCTGTCAGAGATGGGCTCACATGGGACCTCAAGAGCGTCCCCAAAGGTTCAGGGCTGTAGGCCATGGTGGCAGGGCCCCCTCGCACACCCCACTGTGCCACTCACTGCAGGATCTTCTTGATCACCTGGGTCTTCAATCATGGACTTCCCCATGTGGCTGGGCTGGGCGAAGGACTCGGGGGCGACCATGTCTACCCTGACCTCCTCTTCAAGGGCTTCTGAAGACACCAGGATGTCACTCTCCACCTCCAGGTCAGTCAAAATGCTATCTTGCAGGCCAGAGAGAAGGGCCTAAGTGTGTAGGCCCAGCATAGGTGCCAGGGAGGCAGGCAGGCTGGGTTCACATTCCAGCACCACCTTGCCCAGGTGTGGTGGTGGAGGCCAGCCGCCTGACCTCTTTGAGCCTTTACTCTCCCATCTGAAAAGTGGCAATGATCATATCTTTGTTAGAGGGCCATTCATTCATTCATTCATGCATGCACGCTGGCCTTCAAAAATGTTTCCTGAGCTCCTGCTCTCTGCAGGGCTCTGCCTGGGCCCTGGGACACAGGGTGAAGAGGCCACATGTGACCCTTGTCCTCATGGGGCTTACAGTCTAGTCAGAGAGACAGACATTTAACATACAGTTTTGCAAATAAATGTTTGGTCAAAATTGGGACCAGAGCTGTGAAGGAAAATTTCCAGCATCTTCTATGAGACTGAGGGTCGTGGACCTGTAAGCCTGGGTGGTAGATCTGACCAAATGGACAGGTGAATGAGTGAATGTGTGGACGAGGGAATGGCCATCTCCCCCTCAAGGTCCCTCGGGCCTTAGAGAAAGGGTTGGAGTGGAGCCCATAACGAGCGCTTCGCGAGGCTGGTCCTCATGTCACTCTGAGTCTTGTCTCAGCAGTGGACAGTAAGAGGCAAGGGCCCAGTTGGACTCCTGGTCCCTCTGGTGGGTGCAGTGCTGGTGGGGCGATGGAGGCTCAGTGTCGGGAGAATCCTGGGAGAACCTCCACATAGAAAGAAGGGGTGGTTCCAAACGTGGCCGTGAGAGGCAGGGCCTGAAGAGTGGCGAGAGCAGAACTCGAGTGGTGTCCACTACACTGCCCTAGGCTCTATGACCACCCTCCAGAGGTTGGTTGAGCGCCTCTGGGGTTCAAAGCCTTGTGTGAGGGACTGAGTATGGGGCGAGGGCGGCACAGTCTGCCCTCTTGGGGCACACGGTCTAGGGGGACAGCCCCTAAAATGGAGACCTCACTGCATGGTCTGTGGGCTCACGGGGAAGTGGGAGGCGCTATGGGGACCGAGAGGTCCTGACCAGACCAGGGGATGGGAGAAGGCCCAGGGGGAAGTGATGTCTTGAGCGGGGGGAAGTGCAGAGACATAAAGAGGCCACGGAGGGTGGACAGCAGAGGCTGCGGTGTAGGTCCAGTTAAAGGGTTTGATTTTACCCTCAGGGCAGGAGAGTGACACAGTTAGGCTGGCCTTTTCCAGCATTAGGTCTGGTGGCCACTCAAGGAATGGATCATGGAGAGAAGTGACAGGATAAGGGCAGCCAGGTGGGCAAGAGACGGGATCAGAGGGTGGACTCGGATGAGGCGGTGGGGGTGGGGTGGAGAGAGGCCAGTAGCTGCTCACGGGTGCAGGTGAGCAGGAAGAGGCTGAGAGGTGGGGCTGTGGATGGGCGAGGTGAGCTGAGGGTCCCTATGGGGGTGAGGAGTTGGTGCCAAGAGGTAAGGGAGTCTCCTAAGAGACCAGGGCAGGGAAGTGGCCCATCTGGGATTTGAA
>NW_025794310.1:8364-9469 GCF_021613505.1 Equus quagga | reverse complement strand
AAAAACCCACAGCTAACATCATATGTAACAGTGAAAGAGTGAATACTTTCTTCCTAAGACTGGGAACAGGGCAAGAATGTCTCCTCTCTTCACTCCTAGTCTTTATCACCCTGGAGGTCCCAGCCAGCGCAATAAGGCTGGTTTCGAGACTTACTGTAAAAGCATATTAATCAAAATACTGTAGTATTGTCAAAAGGACAGTCACATCAATGGAACAGAAATATAATCCAGAAATAGACCCACACATATATGGTCAACTGATTTTCAACAAAGATATCAAGGAAATTCAATGGAGAAAGTTCAACAAATAGTGCTGGAACACTACTCATCCACATGCAAAAAGTTAACCTCATTCCATACACAAAAATTAACTCAAAATGGATCATTTCAGTCCTAAATGAAAAAGCTAACAATGTAAAACTTCTAGAAAAAACAAAGGAGTAAATCTTTGTGACCTTGGGATAGGCAAAGACTTTTTAGAATCATAGAAGAAAAAACTGACAAATTGGATCTCATCAAAATTTAAAATTTCTGCTGTTCTAAAGACTGTTAAGAAAATGAAAATACAAGCCACAGACTGAGAGAAAATATTTTCATAACACACCTGGTAGAGGCCTGGTAACCAGCATATCTAAAAACATTCAAAACTCAATAAGAAAACAAAGAGCCCAATTGAAAATGCGCAAAAGATCCAAACACATACTTCACTAGAGATGCAGATGGCAAAAAAAAAAAAAACACATGAAAAGATGCTCAACAGCATTATTCATGAGAGAAATGCAAATTAAATCCACAAGGACATATCACTACACATCTATCAGAATAGCTTAAATTTTTTAAAAAGCTGACAGTATGAAGTGCTGACGAGAATGCAGAGCAACTGGAATTCTCAGACATTTCTGGTGGGCACGCAAAGTGGTACTCTGAAAAATCATTCGGCAGTTTCTTAGGAACTAAATCATAGACTTATCATACAATCCAGCAAACCTGCTCCTAGGTAATTACTCCAGGGAAATATGACCTCTGTCCACAGAAAAACCTGTACTTGAAATGTTTAGAGTAGCTTTATTCCTAATTGCCCCCAAACTGGAAACAATCCAAATGT
>NW_025794310.1:6912-8354 GCF_021613505.1 Equus quagga | reverse complement strand
TTGTTTTAACTGAGTAAGGAGAAACAAAACAAGACAAAGAACAGCAGGGAGAGCTGGCCGGAGCCCTGCTGAATCCAGGCCGCGTACAGCTGAGGATGTGCTGACGGAGCAAAACGCCCTAATCTGCCCACAAAGGCCTCCAAGGTGAGTCAGCTGAAAGGGGCTAATCCCCGGGAGGGACTGACCCCCAAAGCTGCAGAGGCCACACAGCCACAGGACGCTGGAGAACAGGGGACAACGAAGGCTTAAAGCGACGTCGTGTAGAGAAAGGTCGTAGAAGCGACAGCGGAGGGTCTTGGCTAAGAGAGCGCCTCCGCCCCATCTCGAGCTGTGGGCCGTTCACACAGCTCAGCCTTGGCCAAGGCCCAGATAGAAGGGTGATCCCCACGGTGTAGATACCGAGTTGTCGGCTGGCTCAGGCGCCCAGTCGTGGGGCGGGGCGTGGAGGTGGGGTAACTAATACTTGAAGCAGGGCAACCGACTACAGTATTACTGAGTCTGTAACAGGCAATAAACCAGCTGGTGCAAAAGCTCTACTGCACTAGATGCTGGGGTGAGGAAGGGAGGAGGCGGTGGGAAGAAACCACAGAAGTACATAGGAGGCGCAAGGTGTAGGTTAGTGGACCCTGAAATCAAAGACAGACAGTGTCCAAAAGGTGTGGGTTCAGATGCAAAGTGTACTGTTCAGGGAGGATCACTGCCCCTTAGTTGTTTGGCCTTGGATAAATCATTTGGGGATTGATCTTTTGTTAAATAGGAGCCCTTCGGTCTGATTCTAGGCTTGAGTTCCCTTAGGTGGCAAAGTTAACCCATTGAGTAGCAACAGAGCCTTCCTCGGGGGCTGTCTGTGGGCGGGGCTGGATGCTTGTTGTCCTGCCATGTACGGAACAGCTCCCCACATCAGAGAAATTTCCCTGGTCCCAACCAGCATGGGAGTACTTAGCCAGTCACTCATGTAGATGACAAACCTCTGCTTTACATATAAACACAAATACCTTTTTCAATTTTTACTGTACAGTGAATGTTCTGGGTTATTTATCTGTGAATTTCACTTCAGGAGAGTAAATACAACTATTGTTACAAAAGAGGGGTGCTGGGTCAGACAGGGCTGAGTGTTGCTTCTAGAAATCCCCCAACAGCTAATCCCACCCAGAGGGAAGCTGAGCAGGCCGTTCCTGTTTAGCCCAACAGACACAGGGGTGGAAACAGGTACTTATCTGTATGAGAATCTGCATCACCGATTACCAACTTGCCTGATTTTCGCGGGCACGCACAGCCAGGTGAGGAAATTAAAACCACTCTTTATGGGTTCTTCCTGGAGTTCACTTAGCCCAAAGTCAGATCTCCTGCTATAAGTGGAAGAGATGGTCTTCCTCCCGGTTCTCTTCTCGCCCCTCACACTTAGTCTTTTTCATTTAAAACTGGAGCCCTTGCTCTCAGCA
>NW_025794310.1:2873-6902 GCF_021613505.1 Equus quagga | reverse complement strand
CTGAGGAGTTGCACAAAAGGCATAATTCTATGGCTTTCACTCTACCTTCCCAAAACGCTTTCTGGAAAGACAGTTTGCTGTTGACCTTGACAAAAACAGTCTCCTTGACCAAGCATTGGACAGCTCCTTTGTATGCTTTCTCTATACCTTCCCAAACAATCTTCCACTGTGGGATCCATGCCACTGGCATGATGTTACCAAGGATAATTTGGAACCCCATTGGTTTCTTTGGAAAACTTAAGATCTCCCAAACTGGCTCAGGTAAGACCTCTCCCTTCCCGTCACCCCTGCTCCTCCGTCCTCCTCCTACCACCTTCGGTCTAGCCTTCAGTCCCCTTGATCCTTCGATACGTCCGCTCTTCCATCCCTCTGTCCACCCCTGCCAGACTGTCGCCCTCCCACTCCAGCCCTCAGCTCCCTGCAGTCACTTGGAGTTCAGGCCTCCAGTCCCCATCCAGGCTCTCAAGGAACTGAGGAACTGATGAAAGCAGCTGCCTGAGGCTGAACAGGAAAAAGGGCTACTTGGAAACAGGCTGGATGTTTTATCCACTCTAACGCACTCCAGAATTCAAAAGCTCTTACTGAGTGTACTTATTATCATGGCAATATAATTACTTACATGAGCTCAATAAGAATCTGTCCTCCTTGTAAGGGGACATAATTGGAAACTTCGATACATAACCAAGGCTTTGACTGGAATGTCATAAGGAGAACGATGCAGAGAATCAGATTTGACCAAAGAGTTTTAAGGAGCTAAAGTTGACTTGATGGAACCAATACTTACAAAGCCCTCTTGGGAAAACCAGTCTGATACCTGGCTTACAGGGTTCCCAGCCTCATAGGTGAGTGAGGAAGGCCACTTCCTGGCAGGCCCAGGAAACTTAGGATATTGTGGGGACCTCAAGAAGAGAGGAATTCACCCAAATCTATAGGTATCACCAGTGAATCTGGCTTGGGGTCCCAGCTTCAGGAGGCTTTTAAAAGTCCAATCTGAGATTCCTTATGAAAAGTTCCAGCAACACAAACTTAAAAAGGTCTGTGTGGTCAATTATCATTCTCACTGCACTTATGTAAATAATCAGGACAAATCTAATGAGACTAGATTTAATTTGCAAACAAGAATCAAAAAGAAGGGGTGACAGAAACTTTGTGTTTCTGTGTAAAACGATAGCACATTCCTGTGGATTACTGGAGTCTACCCCTATTCCCTGTCTTTGAGGTTTTGTTACCAGCCTGTAAACTGGACTGGATCTTGCCATCTTATACCTTCTGTCAATCCTTGCCAAATTCTCAATTCTTCTAGTTTCCTTCAATATCTGGCTGCAAGTCTTCAAATTGACATTTCCAGTTTTTCTCCCGTCCTCCTGACTTGATCCCACTGAGAACTAAAACTTGACTATGCAGATCCTTATTGGGACATTAGGCTGCTTTGTGGCTGGCTTTCCCCCAGATCTAAAGAAGCCCTGCAAGCTGAGCTGGACGAAGGGCAACCTGAATGCCTGGAGCTGCTGTGTGGGCCACTCACGATGCTTCAGGCCCAACCTCTGGAAATCCTGACTGGCTGCCGTGCCACCACGTCTCAGCAGATGGTTCAGCTTGTCCTTAATGAAGAAAAGGCGACTGAAGGGGAAATGAACTTACATTGTTCAAAGGAAGGAAGAATGTCTCTTCCTTCCTTGAACAGGAAGAGGACTGACAAATTGCTAAGAAAACCTTGAGAGCTCAGGAGGGTCAGGGAAGAGGGGACAGAGACTTAAGAGGACTGACAGAGACTGTCTCCTTGACCAAACTTTAGACAGGCTCCTCTGAGCCCGCTTTTTGACTAGGCCTCTTCGCTGGGCACTGTCTGGCCTGCTGGGTCCTGTTTTAGCAAGAATCCTGCTAAGTCAGTTTAGAGACAGTCCTCTGCCCTTGATGTCTGCTCACCCTGGCCTGCCTGCAGCAAGAATTCTACAACCCCTGAACCTTCTTTCCATCCACTGCCCCCTCCGTCTGCGCGTTGGCTGTAGACCCCGCTTGTCCTTGTTGTATTTGGAGTTGAGCCCCATCTCTCTCTCCTATTATGACAGTCTTGACACCTATTGCAATAGCCCCATAGAAAGTCTTCCTTACTGTTTGAACAAGTGCCAGAATAATGTTTTCTTTAACACCTCCCACCTGCAGTGCCTGGGAGGGACCCCCTCCACCCTCCCTTGATAAACTGGGATCTTCCACTAAAACCTATTGATATACTGGTGAGTCTCTGGCGAAATACGGAACAGACCTGTTCCACTTTCATTTCTCTGCATTCTAATGAGAGTGTTTCCCCCACGTGTCTGTTCTAATTTTATTTCCTCCTTCGGGTATGATCTCTTCAAATTCTCCCCTCTTCCCTGACCCTCCTGAGCTCTCAAGGTTTCCTTAGCAATTTGCTGGGATACAGGGGAGGCAGCCAGTTTTTAAAGGCCTTTTCTCATGTCGGCCTGTTTACCGCTGTTGTTTCCTGGCTGGTTGTTATCTAACTTTTAATCGCACTTTAACCCAGAGGAGTTTAAAAATTTATTTGCCGACATTTTCCATGTTTCCCTTGTGGTTTCATCCAGGGCTTCTCGGTGTGACAATCCTGTATTGCTCAAAGGAGGCCAGCAGGTGACTCGCTGGCTCCTCTCTGCAGCTCTGAGAGGAGGGGTCTCTTCTCCCCACTGTGCAGAGGGGAAGACTGAGGCCTTGGGAGAAGTCGCTTAGCCAGATTCCATGTGGGGGTAAAACATGACTGGTCTGATTCTATTCCTGAGGAATAACCACTGTGCCATGCCAGGAAAGTCTTCCCTTTTCAGAGACTCAATAAATGCTTGAGCTTTGGGGTTTAGCCTATGATTTTTTTTTTAATCACAAAAACCTGTGGTGCTTCCATACCATGGATTACTACTCAGTCACACAAAAGAAGGAACTATTGATACACGTGGCAACTCGGATGGCTCTCAGGGGCATTACGTGGAGTGCAAAAAGCCACTCTGAAAAGATTGTATACTGTATGAGACCAGTTATCCGACATTCTTGAAGTTACACAGTTGTAGGGTGGAAGACTGGTTAGTGGTTGCTCAGGGTTAGGGATGGCGAGGGAGACAGGGTGGGCGTGGCTGTGAAGGGGACTCAGGGGTGGAGGAACAGTTCTGTTTCCTGATTGTGGTGACAGTTACAAAAATCAAAACCTGTGATCAAATGACAGAACTATAAAAAGGGGAGAGAGTCAAGGTTTCAATGATGAAGAGTGTCTTTTGGAGCGTGGGACGAGGGAGCGTCCACTTGCTGACTTATATGCAACTAGGCCCACCTGATGCAAAAGCCGCCCTTCTCTGCACGGTGCACAGAACCCCAGAGGCGAGAGCCATGGACAAAACGACTGGTGAGTGGGGGCGCTGTGACAGTGGGCTTCCTGACTGAGGGACGGGGCCCATTGTAGACCTCCACCTTCTTGGAGTGCTTTTGGTTGAAGGTGACATTTTGCTTGTTTGCTGAGATGTAGCCATATTAAGTGGAACAGATTTTGTTTTAATCACTGAAATTAAAGTAAAGAAAAAGGGGAACGGGGGAGGGGGAAGCATGAAAAAAAACTGCAAAAAAACCCCAAACCTCAAAGCGGCACGCTGCCCTGCTGCCACAAAATGCTTAGCTTGGAAAATGTGAAAAGTTGGTGAAAATGTCTCTCAACCAATTTAGGTGAAATGGGTGGAGAAAAACTGACTTTGACCCTTGCCTGTCCCCTCCCAACCCCTCCTTCTCTGCCCCCACTTCTTATTTTCCCCTCAGCTGAGTCAGGTTGAACCGCCCCCAACAGAGACAACAGGTAAAATGGAGTTAATGGACAAAGGCGTTGTCACTTACTCAGCCGGAGGAGGTGGCTTGTCCCCGAGCACCTGGTACTTTCTGTCTGTCCGGTTGGGCTTGGAGTACCGAGCGATGCTGGGGAACAAAGGTGGGTCAGTGCTCTGGAGGCTGGGGACAGACACAGGCAGGTCTGAGCCTGTGGGAGCCCTCCCTGGGTTGCTA
>NW_025794310.1:257-2863 GCF_021613505.1 Equus quagga | reverse complement strand
GCAGGGAAGTGGCCCATCTGGGATTTGAACTCAGATCTGGCTCCACAGCCTGTGGCTGTTCCAAGGCATCCCAGTAGGCCTGATGTCCAGCAGGGGCCTGGGAGCCCCCTCTTCCCTCAGGCTCTGCTGAGCCCCGTGGGTCTCCTAGGAGCCCAGACCAAACAGCTCCCCCACCTTTCCCCACCGCCCCATCCCCTCCTTACAGTGAAGACCACTTGAGTCACAGACACTGTGTCCAGCCTGCAGTTGAGGTACCGAATCCTCTGGCTCAGTTTTTCTTTCCAAGTTTGGACAAACCCAAGGAGGTCTTCCGTGGTCACCATCTGGCAGAACATGGAGGAGAAAGCCCCAGGAAGCAGGCTGCGGGAGGGCAGGCTGGTTCCATCTGCACCACAGGGACGGGGGCTGCCTGGTCAGAACATCTCTTGGTTCGATGGGGGCCCCTCACTTGCAGGGAGGGCCCTGGGGGAGGGGGACACTGGGCCGGCTCTCGGGCAGCTGCTCTGGGACAGCGGATCCTTCACTGACGGGGCACCAGGAGTGCTGTGTGATGGGGACACAGAACGTTTCCAGGGGTCTCTTCTAGCTCCAGCACTCTACGTTTAGAAGGAAATGTTTGGTCCAAGATGGCGAGAGTGTGTAGGAGTGAAATGGCCGCAGCGTTTCTTGGGGGTGATCTGGCCATCCCCATGACAATGCAAATACACTGCCCCCCGCCCCAGCCCCCGAGCAGCAGTCCCACAGACCGTGCCCCACAGGCGCTCAGGGAAGCAGCCGAGAGGACGCTCACCTTCATACACGCCACTTAGCAGTCCTCACACACTGTTCCCTGAGTGGCTCGCTGACCTGGTAGATGACCCAGGCCAGGACGCGCCTCGGCCTCTAGCGCTTCCTTCATCTCCACTGCACTCTGAGTCCCGCCCATCCCCTGCCACTCAGCTCTGGAAGTGGAACATGCCCTGCTGGCACCTTGTCCAGGCACTATTCTCTCCGCCTCAGTCTCGACATCCTGCCTCGCTCCACCTCCCTCCCTGCCTTTCTGCCCCCAGCAGCAGGAGGCCCTCCTCAGTGTGGCACTGAGCACACAGCCCTGTTCACACCGTCCCTGGTCCCCACGGCCTTCACCCTGCATCCAATGATCGAGGCCAATCACAATCACTGCTCTGCAGAGGTGGCCCAGCAGCGCCCTCCAGAGGCACAGGACCGCCTGCCCACCCGGGCTCATGTCCCCACCTGGCCAGGAGGCTGTGCAAGCCCCCAGAGCCTGCCCCACACCCTGGCACCACCAGGAAAGGGCAGGAGGGAGCTGGGAGGCAAGGAAATGTGGGAGAGCAAACATTTCTGTTCTGGAGGGGCAGGGCTGTCCCGAAAGGGCCTGCGGAAAGGGTCACAGCAGACTAACCTCGTTTCCCTGTCCCCAGGGGAGGTGTAGAGACATCTGCATGGAAATACGGTCCCGAGGGCCCTCATAGCTGAGCACCCACTGAACACTTACTGTCTTCTCTCCCCTTCAGTTTCGATACATTTCTACCTGGCTTTGAAGCTGTTCCAGAGAAGAATTTAATCCATCTGATTGCGAATTGGATTTTGTCACCTAGAAAGACTAGAGGTTCTACTATTTGTTTCCCGAATACTTATTTTGATCAAGAAAATGTTCAGCAAAACATATTATCTGAGAGGTGGATTAAGTACTAGAAAAATGAAATCGGGGGGAAAATACACAGTTTTATCAGAAACTAGACCAAAGCAAAATTAAAAGATTTTTTTTTGCCATCAAATAGATAAGGTTTAAGCATAAGATTAGTGACCCACAGTCCTGGTGAGGAGTTAGGAGGACATGCTCAGGCCCTGCTGGTGAGGGGATGTCTGTGGAAGCCACCTGGAAAGCACAAAGAGCCTCAAAATGTTCACGCCCTAAGCCAACAATTCCAGCACTAGAACATCTCCTACGGCCATAATCAGTCTCCTGTGCACGCGTATTTATCACCCCATTGGTATAATAATAAGTGACATCCACCAAATCTTCCTCTAAAAAAAGGATGGCTAAGTAAAAATGTCAACACTTCCAGGAGAGGAAAGCCATCACTTTGGTGTTTTTGAAGAATCTTTAAAGATTATCCAGCTTAAAAAATTGTATAAAGAGCCCCCTTCCCCAGTGGCCACTGCCATGATTGTCACTTTAGTGCCAGGAGCCCGGCTGGCCTGGCCATGCTCACCGGCCCAACTGCCTCTCCCAGCCGCACGGCTCCCCACTTTCTCTCGCTCCAGCTCTCTCCTCTCGGCTCTGCCCCACCAGGATTTTGCATGATCTCTCAGGACATTGCTCCCTCCCCTCCTGCCTGGCTGGCTCCTACTTCCCCATCCAGCCTTGGGAAGCACCACTTTCCCAGCCCAGGTTCAGTCCTCTCCTCTCCGCCCCACACACCTCACATGGCCCTCTTCCCCTTTTCTGGCCCAGGTGGCCTGTTCATGGCGGAGGCTGTAAGTTCTGGTGTCAGTCAGACCTGGCTTCACATTGTGGCTCCACCGTGGAGGAGCTCTGTGTTCTCGCCTAAGCCACTAAATTACTCTGCTTCAGTTTCTTTCTCTCTAAAACGGGGATAAAA
>NW_025794310.1:0-247 GCF_021613505.1 Equus quagga | reverse complement strand
GATGACTTCAGAGCAGGGCGCAGGATGGGATGTGGGGAGAGGAAGGTGAATCTTAAAAGCACTGCTATGAGAGAAGAACTGGATCCCTGCTGACGAGAATAGAAGATGTGCACACGTCTGTGAGTCTTTACATGCAGCCCTGTGGGGACTGCAGCTTGTGTCAGGGTTCACACAGTCAACACAGCACGCTTTCCCCGCACCCAGGGATGAACCCATTGCTGGCCTACCTCATCCACAGATAAACTCT
>NW_025794309.1:0-15746 GCF_021613505.1 Equus quagga | reverse complement strand
GAGGAGGGAACCAAGGAGCTCAGAGCAGGGAGGTCCCCAGACAGTACCACATCCCGTGTGTGCATCCTCTGAGCACCAGTGTCGGGTAGGGCTTAAGTGAGGCTTTGATGTCGATTGCCCAGCTCCAATCCTGCCTCTTCCCCCTCCTTGGACAAACTGCTTAGCCTCTCTGTGCCTGTTTCCTCATCTGACAAAAGGGGGCTAATGTAAGCCCTAACCTTAAAGGGTTCTTAAGAGAAAAGATGCATAGTAAATTCTCAATAATGGCACCATTCACCTTCCTCTTCCATATGGGTAGCCTGAGGCTCAGAGAAGCAACTTACCCAAATTCAGAGCTGATCTAAAACTGAAGCTCAGATTCCTTCTTTCCTTCCACTATACTGTCCTCTCTCTCACTTCACCTCCCTGAACCTCAATCTTCCCAGCTATAAAATGGACATACATATATCTTCTCACACACAATTGTGAGGACCCTGCTGGACAGTGAGAGTGGAACCATCCTGTAGGCTCCAAGGCTCCCATTCTGTGAGTTGCTATGATGGCTCATCCCTGCATCAGAGCTGAGAGCATGGTGTCACAGGTTGGTGAGAGCCCAGAGGGAAGGGGCATTTTGGAGAGGGGCTGCGACAGCCCACCAGACCCCAGGCCCTGAGTAATGACAGAAATCCCCAACACTTACGTCCCGATGCCCAGTCCTCGGAGCATCTCCAGGCCCTGGTTGTGGATGATGGGCAACACTAGGCCATACATGACTGCCAGGCCACACAGGCTCTGCACCACGTGGATGATGAAGTAGCCTGTGGGCCAAGGGAGCCCGCAGTCACTCAAGGCCCCTCATGATCCAGTCCTGCATGTCCCTCCTTGCAGTCCCCCTCTATCCTCCTCTCACCGAAGCCCTGGCACGTTTGCTTATGCTGCTTCTCCTGCCTGGCATGACTTCCCTTTTCTTCCTGCTCATCACCTGCTCATCCTCCCAGGTGCAGTTCAAATGTCAACTCCACTAGAAAGCATTTGTGCCCTACCCTGGGCGTGAACTGTCACTTCCCCCTCTGGGTCACCACCACCCTTAGCGTATACGCCCTGTGGGCTCAGGACAGATGGTGATGATGATCTATATGAGTGTTGCTTCTCCCTCCTTCCTGCAGGTCCCTCGAGGAAGGGCCAGGGCTGCTTCTGCCTCACCTCTCTCCTCCCTGCCCACACCAGGAGTCTACCGGTGCCCGCGGAATGTGGGTTGACCGAATGGGTCACGTGATGGCACTTACCCCACAGAATGTAGGCTATTTGCCAGCCAGGGTACCTTGCAATGGCCACCTGATGTTTAAAAGAAAGGAGGGTCTCTCAGAGGGGAGAAAACCTCGATTGCCTCTGACACATGCATCCAGCATCCCTGTCTCATTTGAGGTTCCCCTGCCAACCCACTGAGGCAGGTGTTGTGATCATCCTCGTTTTACAGATGAGGAAAGCGAAAGCTGGATGGGCACAGTGACTCGTCAGCAGTCAGCAGGAGAGCATACTAGAATTGAGGACTCTGGACTCCAGTCAGGGGCTCTTCCTCCCCCAGCTCCTGCCCCCATCTGAGAGGCAGAAGAGCAGGTTTTGGCAAATTGCTTAGTCTCAGCAGAGAGAGGCCTCTGCAGGCTTACCACACTCTCCGACGAGGAAGGATGGTGGAACTTCAAAGGCAGAAAGTGTTTATCTTCTGCCCACAACCTCCTCATGTGCTTTCTAGAGAAAGAGTGGGAAATTAGTAATGTCCATAACTACGGCTCTTTATGCACCTAGAGCTCAATAGATATAAACCAGAAGGCTTGCTGTGGAGGGAGATGGCGGGCAGCTTAGCCTCCCTGTATTGACCATAGCTCATGGGACGGTTCTGATTAGCCTGAAAACCTTTAATATATTTTCTAAAAATACCATACACTTTCCTGGTCTTAATGGAGACTGAATGTGATAGTTGACACTGTGTGAGTCTTTGATCTTTGTCATTTCACTCTATTATTTTTTCTACCATGAATATGTGTTACTTAAGTAATAATAATTAAAACAGAAAGCCATTTTTAGCGATAGACCCACCTTATAACAACATAAAGGGAAAGGAAAAGGGCCACAACCCCTCACAACCCCACACCCCAAGAAATCCCATGCGCTGGTCTGGCCCTTTGCATAAAGATTAGGTCGACATAGTTATGATCACAGTCCACATCCACAGCTGTGTCCTGCTTTTTCTTAACCTCTGGTCTCCAGCATTTCCCAAGTTGTTTTGCAATTTCATGACCACTGAATTGGGAAGACTTAGTATGAAATAAAGGATGTAAATATCTCATTAATAGTTTGTATTTTATTACATGTTGAAATGATGGTGTCTGGCTTATGTTGGGTAAATTATTAAATAATTTTCACCTCCCCTTTTACCTTTTTAATAGTGTCTACTAGAAAACTAAAATTGCATCTGTGGCTTTCGTCGTGTTTCTGTTTGGCAGCACTGGAGCAGAGTGCGCTACCAGGAACACGAACACACACAGATATATTTGACTAGAAAATTCCTGGAAGGAAACTCAGAAAATGAATGCCAATGTTTAGCTCCGGGGCAAAAAACTGGGGTCTGAATAGCAGGAAGACTTAGTTCACGCTACATACTTTTTGTAACATTAAAAAAAAGAGCCCGGGGGCCGGCCCAGTGGTGCAGCAAAGTTTGCACATTCCACATCTCGGCAGCCCAGGGTTCGCCGGTTCAGATCCCAGGTGTGGACATGGCACCACTTGGGAAAAGCCATGCTGTGGTAGGGCTCCCACGTATAAAGTAGAGGAAGATGGGCATGGATGTTAGCTCAGGGCCAGTCTTCCTCAGCAAAAAGAGGAGGATTGGCAGTAGTTAGCTCAGGGATAAACTTCCTCAAAAAAAAAAAAAAAAAAAAACAGCCTGTAAGTAGGTTGGAATAATGCTAAGGAAAATAAAAATACTGCCACAGTGGTAGTGCTTCCCACTTTGTAGGGTGCTTTCCCATCCAATGTTTCCTTTGCCCCACAGTCCTGGAAAGGAGACAGGGCAAGGATCATCACTCCTGGGTGACAGGTGTGGGGGCGAGGGGCCAGCCTGGACAGGAAAGAGGCCTCCCCAGCACAGGTGCCCTCTCTTCCCTGTGCTGCCTCCACCCACGTCCATGCAGCAAGCTCTGCACAGTAGTTGTCCCTGGTTGTGGTCAAATGCCTCAGTGAAAATCTCCCAGCCACTTGCAGCCTAATGAAGGAGCAGACATCCCTACGTCAGATGGGGCGGGGAGAGCAGCAAGTGCCATCCACCCACTGGGTCCAGGGAGAAGAAAGCAGAGAGAGGGAGCAAGCCAGGGTGGGGATAGAGAGGTGGGGCCTCTTCGTGCCAGGAGAGTCTTCTCTTGGATGCCATCTGCAAGAGACCCCACCCTTTGGGCAGCCAGGTTGGGAGCATGTGAAGGCAGGATGCTCTGGAGTGGTGGAAAGTGGCCCTGGGCTTCCTGTGAGTGAGTGTGAGTTACAGACTGAGCCAGAAAGATAAAGGGGCAGAGACATAGGCAGAGGCAGAGAGACAGAGACAAGGGAGCAGTAGATACCTAAAATTCATCTGCTATCTGCATGCAAATGCTGGCTACAGATTGAAGGCCATCGCCTCCTCCTGCGCTGCTGTTCTTGAACCTGCTACACCTGGGCCCCTGGACCCAGTGTCCTGTGAGGTCCCCTTGAGCCAGATTCACCTGCCGGGAGCCCAGTGTGATTGGTTCTGAAGAGCAGGGCAGGTCTGACATCCCATAGAGATGCCAGAGTGGACAAGAAATGACGGTCTCTGGGGTCAGAAGACATGATTGGCTGCTACTTGCTTGGGTAAGTTATTTTATTGAATCTCAGCTGTAAAAAGGGAGTTGAAAGTACCCCTCAGGGTTATGGCGACAATCTAAATAAGATTCTAGCACAACGTCTAGATGATAGTAGAAGCTCAAATTAATAGTTTTCTTTTTCTTACTACCAATAGATGTGGTTGTCCCTGGATCTTGCATACGCTCCTGGTTCCAGTGCAGCCACTGCTGCACTGCTCGGGAATTCTTAGGAAAGTCTGTCAGATACTTTCCTGGCAGAAGACGCAAATGACTCCCAGAGCCCTCTTACCTGTAACAGGCCAAAATGTGGAACAGCTGGCTCACACACGTGAAGGAGGCAGGCAAAATGGTCACCACCCAGACTCCTGAAATAGAAAAAGTGGTATGAGAGGCCTCAGAAGATGAACCAGAAACAGTATTCTCAAAATGCAGAAACTGACATCAGAAAGGTCTGGGCAAAATACATTATGCTCCCTTTAACACGTTCCTTGTGTAAATAAAGTTTTGCTTATATTTCTGTTTCATTTTAGCCACACAAACCATTGATATACTTTATTTCCTATACAATCCTCTCCTTCGGTATGAATATTTTCAATCTACAGTGAGTAATGGGAAGAGAAAATTATGGAGTATACACATCACAGGTCGCTTCCATCCTTGTCAAACCATTAGTAGTTGAACTTGTAACTGCCACTTTTTGGGTGGTGGTGACCCACCCCCAGTTAACCATCAGCCACGTGCAAGGATAACTGGAGTCGAGAGGGTTGGACTATTCACCTCTCTTCCAGCAAGTTTTTAATACTTCATATCTAATTTGCTTTGAGAGGGATTCTGTGTATTTCTGAGAGAGTGATGGAGAAACAAGGAAGGACGATGATTTGTGGTTGTAAAAGCTTCCATACGAGCTGGTTCTCAATAGGTGCAGAGAAAGCTTTGAAAGAACCCAACACCTCTTTATAATTAAAAGCACTCTATAAACCAGAAATGGAAGGCAACTTCCTCAACCTGATAAAAAACGTCTGCAAAACACCCACAGCTAACATCATTCTCAAACGTGAAAGATTGACTGTTTTCCCCCTAAGTTCAGGAATAAGAAAATCAATATCTGCTCTCGTCAATTCTATCCAGCACTGGACTGGAGGGTCTAGCCAAGGCATCTAGGCAAGAAAATGCATCCTGACTGCCAAGGAAGGAATACAACTCTCTCTATATATACCAATGACATATCCTCAAATACAGAAAATCTTAGGGAATGAATGAAAAAAATTGAAATTAATTAATTAATGAGTTCAGCAAGTTTGCAGAACACAAGACCAATATATAAAAATCACTTGTATTTCTGCACACTAGCAATGAACGATCTGAAAATGAAGTAAGAAAACATTGCATTTGCAATAGTATCAAAAAGAATAAAATACTTCAGAATAAATTTAGCAAAAGAAGTATACAACTTATACACTGAAAACTACAAAGATTGCTGAAATTAAAGAAGACCTAAATTAATGGAAAGACATCCCACTTTCATGTGCTGGATGTTCTTTGTTAACATGGCAATACTCCCTAAATTGATCTACAGATTCAACCCAATCCCTATAAAATTCCAATGCCATTTTGCATAAATTAACAAGCTAATCCTAAAATTCATATAGAAATGAATGGTCCTAGAGTAGGCAATACAATCTTGAAAAGGAAGAACAAAATTGCAGGATTCACATTTCTTGATTTCGGTCGTACCACAAAGCTATAGTAAGGAAGGCAGTGTGGTACTGCCATAAGGACAGACAAATAGGTCAATGGAATCAATTGAGAATCCAGAAGTACGACCTCAATGTCGATGTATTTTCAACAAGGATGACAGGACAATTCAATGGGGAAAGAATATGCTTTTCAACAAATGGTACTGAGACAACTGATATTCACATGAAAAACACTGAAGTTAGACCCTTACCTCACACCGTATACAAAAATTAACTCAAAATGGATCGTAGGCTTAAATGTAAGAGTTAAAATTCTCAGAATTTTCTCAGAAGAAAATGGGAGAGTAAATCTTTGTGACCTTGGGCTAGGCAATAGTTTCTTAGATATGCACAAGTGATCAAAGAAAAAAAAGAGATGTTGGACTTCACCAAAATTAAAAACATTTGTGTTTCAATGGACACCATCAAAAAAGTGAAGAAGCAGCTCACAGAATGGGAGAAAATATTTGCAAATTATATCTCTCAAAAGAATTTGTGGATTGAATATATAAAGAACTCTTACAGCTCAATAATAAATCAACAAATAACCCAATTTTAAGTGGGCAAAGAATTTCATAGACATTACTCAAGGAAGATGTACAAATGGCCAATAAGTACATGAGAAGATGCTCAACATCATTAGCCATCAGGGAAATGCAAATCAAAACCACAATGAGATGCCAGGTCACACTTACTAGATGGCTATAATGTTTAAAAAGGCAGATGTCGACAAGTGTTGGTGAAAATATGGAGAAATTGGACCCCTCATACATTGCTGGTGGAAATACACAGTGATGCAGCTGCTTTTGAAAACAGTCTGGCAATTCCCTGAAAGGTTAAACATAGTTACTTTATGATCCAGAATTCCACTCCTAGGCATATACCCAAGATATATGAAAACATGAAAAACTTGTAGATGAATTTTCACAGCAGTATTGCTCATAAAAGCCAAAAAGTTGAAAGAACCCAAATATCCATCAACTGATGAGTGGATAAATACAATGTGGTATATTCATACAACAGAATAAAATTCAGCAATAAAAAAGAATGAACGTCGGACACATGCCATGACATAGATGAACCTTGCAAACATTTTGCTATGTGAAAGAAACCAAGCAGAAAAGACCACATATTGTATGATTCCATTTATATAAAATGTGGAGAATAGGCAAATCCGTAGAGCCAGAAATTAATGGTTATCTGGGCTGCGACAGTTCAGGAGAAAAGGGGAATAATTGCAAATGGTCATGATTTCTTTTTAGGGTGATGAAAATGTTCTAAATTTTATGGTGGTGATAGCTGCTCAGCCTTGAGAAAATACTAAAACCCATTGAACTGTACACTTTAAATGGGTGAATCGTATGGTATGTGAATTATGTTTTCATAAAAGTGTTTTAAAAAGAAGGAAAAAGGGGGCTGGCCCCATGGCCAAGTGGCTAAAGTTCCACGCACTCTGCTTCAGCAGCCCGGGTTCACAGGTTCAGATCCCGGGTGTGGACCTACTCCACTCATCAACCATGCTGTGGAGGCATCCCACATACAAAATGGAGGAAGATGGGCACAGATGTTGGCTCAGGGCTAATCTTCTTCAAGCCAAAAAAAAGAGGAGGATTGGCAATGGATCTTAGCTCAGGGCAAATATTCTTCACACACAAAAAAAGAAGCTGATTTCCATTCCTACCGAGTTTCAGATGTGTCTTTGTCCCAGCATCACCAGGATAATTGCTTTATCCAAAACCTCAACCAACACAAAGGATGCCGGTAGACAGCCATGATCTCCTGCCTGTGAATGCAGGGGAGACACCCTTAGAAGGGAAGGATGGGAGGAGTCTGGCCACAGAAGAGTGAGTGAGGACTTGCTCCAGCAAGCAGCAAGAACATGACTGCACACCTTTAATTTAATGCCTTCATCTTCCCCAAGGGGAAGCATCTTCAGCATAAAAGTCTTTCTTGGCAACAGGGTAGCTTTTTAAAGCTGGAAGAGATCAATATAGGGTGAAAATTTTATGTTTTGATCCTCAAAGGGCTTAAACATGTGAGAAATATATCAAAGAGGGAATAAAACATGAGTGAATATGGTGATATATTTGCTACAATTCAAGACCGAGAAATCCAGACCAAGAAACTGAGGTTTGTGTTAAACTTGCCCAGAACAGGGATGGAAATGTGAATTTTAAAAGTATGACTTGGAATAGTGTTACTGAAATCGTAGAATATGCTAGCTGAGTATTACACTCAAGGACTCATCAGGCTGAACATAAATCTACATTAAAGATGAATAAAAATGCTTAAGGGCAACAAAGTATGGTAACACAGGAGAAGCAGTACCTGCCTGTGTTCATGTAAAAGGTATTCCATGTCACATATATGTAAGAGAATTTTCCTCACATCATTCATAGAAGATCTATTCCCCTCTGGTTTTGATGTTCTACTAGCTTATGAATCTTAAGTAAAAATACCATTTGCATCACTTGTTTCATGGCTTAAGGAACATTTGGTAATTCACAGCCACCAAATATTAGACCTCAAAGGCTTTTGGAAACCATCTAGCACCCCTATCCAAACCCCGTTTTACATATGAGGAAACTGAGGCCAAGAGAGGAGACCTGACTTGTCCAATGACACAGAGTAAGTTTATCCTGACATCTTGTCCGGGGTCCTTTTTCATCAGGGAATAGTGAAGAACTCTCCCGCCTCCATGGGCAAGGGACATATAATTAGAATATGTCATCTTCAAAGAAAGGTGAAGTGGCTGCTATGGATGGGATGTTTGTGTCCCCCTGATTGTCATATGTTGAAACCCTAATCCCCAACGTGGTGGTGCTTGGAGATGGGGCCTTCGGGAGGTAATTAGGTCATGAGGATGGAGCCCTCATGAGGGGATTAGCGCCTTATAGGAAGAGACACGAGAGAGCTTGCTTCCTCTCCTTGTTCTCCAGCATGTGAGGATACGAAGAGAAGATAGTCAAAGCAGGAAGCAGGCCCTCTCCACACACCAGATCTGCCGGCACCTGGATCCTGAACTCTGAGAAATACATGTTTATTCTTTACACCACCCAGCCTATGGTAATTTGCATAGCAGCCTGAACTTAAAATTTGAAAGACATAAATAAACTTTTCATATAATCTTAAAGAAAAGTCAAGAATTGATGTTTTATTTTTTTCCAAAGTGAAAGATATATGATGATTTTAGTTGTTCCCACTGGCATTGAAACAAAATAAGCTATTTAGGTGAGAAAATTCTCAGGGCTTATTCAATTCAGCCCCAAATGGGTTTTAACAACATGGCCTGTGTCCTGACCCCACTGACCTTCTGGTCAACGCAGGCAGGCATTTGTCAGTCGTAACACATTTTTCTCCCAGACCAGTCACCTCATGCAGGTAATATCAATACTAGCAGCAATAATCATACAGGTGTGCGCCTGCCAGCAGTTACAAGTCCCTCTGTTTCCCACACAGGTGGCAGGAACAAAGGTGGCGGGATGGTTTTACCTTTGGCGACGTTCATCAGCTCTTTCACCTGCAGGATGACTGGGGTCAGGGTCCCCGTCTGGTTCACGGAGGCGATGTAACTCTCCAACTCTCCCTCAAACAGGTCTAGCTCATCTCTCACATACATGAACACGCAGAACTCAATGGCAGTGAACTGGGGACACAGAGTGAATGTTTCAAGGTCTCACCTGAGTCCAGCTCAGTACATGAATAACATGGGTCTCTCTGGTTTTAAGGCCAAAGCTCACTGAAGTTCGAAACTCATCTGAAAGAGACTTCAGATTGGCTGTACCGAGATGAACGGGATTGTGACTTCTTTGGAGACAGGAGTTACCCCACGCTCTGTTCTTCACCCTCTAGCATACAAGGTTAGGCCCCACAAGGGCTCAAGGACTTTTCAAACATTAATGAAATCAGAGTGAAATGAATGGCTCACTTTGAATAAGGGGTGACCTTGGGGACAGTTCCAGCCATCTCTCTCACGGCTCCCCTTCTTGCATCTTGGTGGTAACCAAGTTGGAGAAGGTACTGCTTCCTGTACACATATCATGCTTGCTCACTCCCACCATCCTGTCACCATGCCATGATGCCTCCTATCATCATGCCACTGCTTCTAGAGTTGCTGCTGCCATTTTACTTCACCAACTGAATCTTGTTTATCTCTGAATGTGGAGCTCAAATGCTATCATCTTCAGGCGGCTTCTCAATCTGGAATAATCACTAAACCTCCGGAGCACTTTCACCTTTCCTTTTTCTCTCTTTAGAGGGTGCGTGCTTTATACCATATCTTAGCTCCTTCTCTTAGACCATGGGCTTCTCCCAGGCCAGGACTCTCTTCTAGGTCTTAGCATAGTGATTGTCACAGAGTAGAGAACCAATAAAAATTTAAGAAACAATAACTCCAAGTGAGTTATTTATTGTTGCGAAGAATTCTAGGTGTCCATTAAAATCCATTCTCCCTTCCTTGGGCACAAAGCTGGACCACATTTCCCAGCCTCCCTTGAGTTAGATGTGGCCACCTGACTGGTTCTTGCCAATGGACGAGGAGTGAGTGGGAGGAATGTGTGCTGCTTCCACATGGCCTTTGAAAACCTCCCACATGCATTTCTCCACGCACTTTCCCCTTCTGCTGACTGGTTACAGAGGGTGAGGGTTCTCGGGCATGATGAAGGCACATGATGGAAGAATCTGGGTTATGGAATAACACGGAGAACTGCTGCCTCCCAAACCTGAACACCACTCAACATTGCTATGTGGGAACAAATATGTATAGTGTTAAGTCATTGAAATTTGGGCATTTATGTGGTACTCCAGCATAACCTAACTAATACAGTCACTTATAACTTAATCACAGGATTAATTTATATAGGCATCATCTTCCTAGTACATTTAAAATGAGCAGAAGATAATTTGGCCTTGCTTTTTTTTTTTTTTTTTTTGGTGAGGAAGATTGGCCCTGAGGTAACATCTGTTGCCAGTCTTTCTCTTTTTGCTTGACAAAGTTTGGTGCTAAGCTATCATCTGTGCCAATCTTCCTCTATTTTGCATGTGGGATGTTGCCACAGCATGGCTTGATGAGCTGTGTGTAGGTCTGGGCTCAAGATCTGAACCTGCGAACCCTGGGCTGCCAAAGTGGAACGTGGGAACCCAACCACTACACCACCAGGCCAACCCCCGGCCTTTCTATTTTTATCTCTCCCTTTTGACTCAGACATTTTAGCTCAGATAACTTTGACCACATGAAATGTTTTGATTCTGTGCTTAATACAATATTGAAGTCAGAATTATGCCGACATTTAAAATTTCTTTTTGAGAAAGCACACTCAAATAAGAGTAAAATGAAATAAGACATTTTAATTTTTGATCAATTTTTTGAAATATAGAACAGTAAACCAATTCTAGTTTATCCACGTTTATTTTCAATTCAATGAAATTATTAGTATCAATAACTTTATGTTTAAATGACGTGATTTTTGTTCACGGCATAATTTGGTGACTATAGATTCTGCTATTGTAAGTTTCCATTAGGTATCATTATTTCTACCAAGTCAACATTCTTGGGTTGAATTTTGCGTATCAAAATGTTTTCAAATATATTTCTCTCCGATCGAATTTTAGTCAGTGATAAATTTTACCATGTGCAGATTTAACCATTATCAGTTTGATTTTGTGTGGATTACTTTTTTAAATTTAAGATTATTAAAGATTATTATTATTCAAGATTATTATTAAAGATTTTATTTTTTTAGAGCAGTTTTAGATTCACAGTAAAACTGAGAGGAAGGTACAGAGACATTCCGTAGTCCTAACTGCCCCCACACTTGTATAGCATCCTGCATTATCAACATCCCCCACTAGAGAGGTACATATGTTACAATTAATGCAGCTATATTGAAACATCAGTATCATCCAACGTCCATAGTTCACCATCATAGTTCACTCTTGGTCTTGTACATTCTATGGATTTGGACAAATGTCTAAGGATGTGTATTCACCATAATAGTATCATACAAAGTATTTCCACTGCCCTAAAAATCCTCTGTGCTCCGCCTCTTCATCCCTCCCTCCCTCGAAACCCTGGCAACCACTGATGTTTTACTGTTTCCCTAATTTTGCCTTTTTCAAAATGTCATACAGTTGGAATCATATCGTATGGAGCCTTTTCAGATTGGCATCTTTCACTTATTAATATGAGTTTAAGTTTCCTCCATGTCTTTTCATGGCTTGATAGTTCATTTCTTTTTAGTGCTGAATTGTATTCATGTTGTCGGGACGGTACCACAGATGATTTATCCATTCACCTGCTGAAGGACTCTTGGATGCTTCCCCATTTTTGCAATTACGTGTAAAGCTGCTATAAACATCCATGTGCAGGTTTTTGTGTGGACATAAATTTTCAGTCTCGTTTTAGCTTGCATTTCCCTGATGACATATGCTGTGGAGCATCTTTTCACATGCTTATTTCCCATCTGTACATCTTCTCTGTGAAGTGTCTATTAAGGTCTTTGGTCCTTTTTCAATCAGGGTGTTTTTGTCATTGTTGAATTTTAAGAGTTCTTTGTACATTTTGGGTAACAGTCTTTATCAGATGTGTCTTCTGCAAACATTTTCTCCCAATGTGTGGCTTGTCTTTTCATTCCCTTGGCAGTGTCTTTCATAGGCAGAAATTTTTTATTTTAATGAAGTCCAGCTTACCAATTCTTTCTTTCATGGATTGTGTCTCTGGTGTCGTATCTAAAAAGTCATCACCAAACTCAAGGTCATCTACATTTTCTCTTATGTTATCTTCTAGGAGTTTTATAGTTTTTCATTTGACATTTAGGTCTATGATCCATTTTCAGTTAATTTTTATAAAGGGTGCAATATTCATTTTTTTTTTTGCATGTGGATGTACAGTTGTCCCAGCACCATTTGTTAAAAAGAAAATCTTTGCTCCACTGTATTGTCTTTGCTCCCTGGTCAAAGATAAGTTGACTATATGTATAGTGGTCTATTTCTTGGCTCTATTCTGTTCCATTGATTCATTTGTCTATTTTTTTGTCAACACCACACTGTCTTGATTAGTGTGGCTTTATAGTAAATCTCAAAATCAAGTAGTGTCGGTCCTTCAACTTTCTCCTTCCCCTTTAATATTGTGTTGGCTATTATGAGTCTTTTGCCTCTCTACACAAACTTTAGAACCAGTTTGTCAATATCCACAAAATAACTTCCTGGGATTTCAATTGGAACTGCATTGAATCCCAATACAGATCAATCCCTATATATCTCAAGTTAGTAAGAACTGATATCTTGACAATATTGAGTCTTCCTATCCATGAATATGGACTATCTCTCCATAATTTATTTAGTTCTTCCTTGATTTCTTTCAACATAGTTTTGTAGTTTTCCTCATATAGATCTCATACATATTTTGTTAGATTTACACCTAAGTATTTCTTTTGGTGGGGTACTAACGTAAATAGTATTGTGTTTTTAATTTCAAATTCCACTTGTTCATTGCTGATATACAGAAAACCTATTGACTTTTGTATGCTAACCTCGTACCCTAAAAACTTGCTATATTAGTTCCAGGAGATTATTTTTTTGTTGATTCTTTTGGATTTTCTACACACACAATCGCGTCATCTGTGAACAAGGATATTTTTACTTCTTCCTTCACAATCAGTATACCTTTTATTTCCTTTTTTTTTTTTTTGTCCTATTGCATTTGTTAGGCTTTCCAGTAAATGCTGAAAAAGAGTGGTGAGAGAAAACATCCTTGCCTTCTTCCTGATCTCAGTGGGAAAGCTTCTAATTTCTTACTATAAAGTACGACATTAGCTGCAGATTTTTATCAGATTGAGAAAGTTCCCCTCTATTCCTGGGTTACTGAAAATTTTTATCATAAATTGGTGTTGGATTTTGTTAAATGTTTTTTTCTGTTTCGATTGACATAATCATGTGATTTTTCTTCCTTAGATGGTTGATGTAACTGATTACATTAACTGATTTTTAAAATATGGGGCCAGCTATGCATATGTGGGATAAATCCCACTTGGTTGTCATGCATAATGCTTTTTATACATTGTTGGATTTAATTTGCTAATATTTTGTTTAAGTTTTTGCATCTATGCTCATGAGAGATATTGGGCTGTAATTTCCTTTTCTTGTAATGTCTTTGTCTGGTTTTGGTATTAGGATGATGCTGGCCTCATAGAATGAGTTAGGAAGTATTTTCTCTGCATTTATCTTCTGAAAGAGATTGTAGAGAATTAGTACAATTTCTTCCATAAATGTTTCATAGAACTCACCAGTGAACCCATCTGGGCCTGGTGCTTCCTGTTTTAAAGGTCATTACTTACTAATTTCTTTAATAGATATAGGCCTATTCAGATTGTCTAGTTCTTCTTATGTGAGTTGTGGCAGATTGTGTCTTTCAAGGAATTGGTCCATTTCATCTAGGTCCTCATATTTGTGGGCATAAAGCTGTTAATATTATTCCCTTATTATTCTTTTAATGCTCATGGAATCTCTGGTGATGGTCCCTCTTTCTTTTCTGACATGAGTACTTTGTGTCCTCTCTCCTTTTTTCTCAGTTATTCTGGTTAGAAGCCTATTGATTTTATTGATTGTTTTAAAGAATCAGCCTTTGAGCTCAATGATTTTCTTTACTGATTTCCTGTTTTCGATTCCATAGGTGTCTGCTCTAATTTTGATTATATCTATTCTTATGCTTACTTTGTATTTAAACTGCTCTTCTTTTTGAGTTTCCTACAGTGGAAGCTTATATGATTGATTTCACATCTTTCTTCATTTCTAATAGACACATTCAATGGTATAAATTTCCCTCTAACCACTGATGTTGCTGCGTCCCAGAAATTTTGATAAGTTGTGCTTTCATTTTCACTTATTTTTAATTTCTCTTGATATTTTCTCTTTGACTCATATGTTACTTTAAAGCATGTTGTTTAATTTTCACTAGTTTTGGATTTTCCAATTATCTTTCTGTTAATGATTTCTGGTTTAATTCCATTGTGGTCTGAGAGGAGACAATGGATGATTTCTATTCTTTTAAATTTGTTAAGGGGTGTTTTATGGTCTAGGATGTGGTCTATCTTGGTGAATTTTCCTTGTAATCTTGAGAAGAATGTGTATTCTGCTGTTGTTGATAAAGTAGTCTATGGATGTCCAAAATATCCAATTGATTGATGGTATCAATTACAGTTCAGATTTTCCTACCTCAGCACTAGTTTCCATGGGGTTTCTACTCCATTCTATTGTGACTCTCTATATCCACCTGTGTCTCCAATTTTAGGTGAAATGGGTTGTCCCATGACCTCATTTCTCTTACAGATCTAAGAAGAGTTGTTGATTTTTCAGCTCAGAGTTTTTTTTTTTATTAATGTTATGATAGATTACAACCTTGTGAGATTTCAGTTGTACATTTTTGTTAGTCATGTTGTGGGTACACCACTTCCCCCTTTGTGCCCTCCCCCCACCCCCCCTTTTCCCTGGTAACCACCAATCTGATCTCCTTATCAATATACTAACTTCCACCTATGAGTAGAGTCATATAGAGTTCGTCTTTCTCTGACTGGCTTATTTCGCTTAACATAATACCCTCGAGGTCCATCCACGTTGCTGTGAATGGGCCAATTTTGTCTTTTTTTATGGCTGAGTAGTATTCCATTGTGTATATATACCACATCTTCTTTATCCAATCATCAGTTTCTGGGCATGTAGGTTGGTTCCACGTCTTGGCTATTGTAAATAATGCTGCGATGAACATAGGGGTGCAACGGACTCTTGAGATATCTGATATCAGGTTCTTAGGATAGATACCCAGTAATGGGATGGCTGGGTCATAGGGTATTTCTATTTTTAACTTTTTGAGAAATCTCCATACTGTTTTCCATAGTGGCTGTACCAGTTTGCATTCCCACCAACAGTGTATGAGGGTTCCTCTTTCTCCACAACCTCTCCAACATTTGTCGTTCTTGGTTTTGGATGTTTTTGCCAATCTAACGGGGGTAAGGTGATATCTTAGTGTAGTTTTGATTTGCATTTCCCTGATGATTAGCGATGATGAACATCTTTTCATGTGTCTATTGGCCATATTCATATCTTCTTTTGAGAAATGTCTGTTCATGTCCTCTGCCCATTTTTTGATCGGGTTGTTTGTTTTTTT
>NW_025794308.1:0-17189 GCF_021613505.1 Equus quagga | reverse complement strand
AAAAAAATCCTTGCAAAAAACCCATGCCCATGAGCTGTCCATTCTGACCGCTTACGTGGAGGAACCAGGCATTTGAATCGAGAACATCCCACTGTGCCTCTGTGAGCCTCCTCCGGGCTGCTGGCCTTGGTGTCCTGAGACCCAGGGTGTCCATCTGCTTCCTCCTGAGGAGACTCTGGTGGGGACAAGTCGCAACTGGCAGGAGGTGAGATAATCCTCAAGGAAATCCATCCAGGGCTGTTTGGCAGTTCTCTGTCAGTATTCAGTAATTAAAGCACATAAAATTCTTCCCAACTCTTAATAATCTCTTCTCCTGGCCTTGAAGTTTTTTGCTTGGTTTTTGGTTGGGTTTTCTGCTGGCTGTTTCAAACCTTTGCTGCTAAATTCCTCAGCCTTGGGTTTGTGACTTTGGGGAGAAGGCTCGGCTCCCTGGTGCAGCCCAGTGAGGCTGATGGGCTCCAGCCTCCTTTGATGAGGCCCAAGAGCCACAAAGGATCTAGGAAGGGCCCTTTCTCTGTGACCCTCAACTCACCTGCCATCTTTACTTGATGGTCCTCTTCCTGACCACACTCTACCCTCTGCAGCGCAGCCCCCACCCCGTCCCAATCCACCTGTCTCCTTCCTGCCATATCATGTCCTCAGTGCCCAACCAGAACCCCAGCCCATGCACGGTGCTCAGTAAATACCCATCCTCTGCCGGAATGGACCCAGACTTGTTGGTGCTTGACTGCCCGAGGAGGAAGCACAATGACTCTGTTTGAACGTAGAGTACAGTCAGTAGAGACGGTCTGTCTGCATGTCACAGAGCTGCCCCAGGGTGCTCTGGGCCACAAGCTGATGATGTAGAGGGTTCATGTCCATAAGAAGACAGGACCACACTTTGGTCTCCAGCAGGACATGAGAAAACACACTCAGCCCATAATGACTCACTGCAGGGTCCTCGGTCCTCCTGGCAGCACAGTGGGTGTGAACGTGGGGTCAGTCTGGGAGGATCTGGGGCTTCTGTCAAAACAAAACATGGTCTAGGGTGGGTTTCTACAAAGCAGATACTAGAAAGTGATGATTTCTGTGCCAGCCTGAGGGTGGAAGAGGTCACCTCCAGCTTGTGTGTGTCGGGGGAGGGAATTGGGGGTCGGAGAAGGGACTAGGGGACAGGGACGTGTCAGGGAAAGATTCATGGGGCAGGAGTTGCCAGTAATAATAGCAAGTGGGATTTACTTTTGGGGTCTGTAGAATGAGCCCTGTTTTACTAATGAGGTGATGGAGGCTCAGAAAGGTTAAGTAGCTGCCCAAAGCCACACAGCAGGTGAGCGTTGAAGCTCAGCCTTGAACCTGAGTGACGCTGTGCCTCCAAAGCTGCAAGCCCTTGATCAATACCATACTTAATGGATGGATGGATGGAAGAGGAAGTCGTGGTATATACTGTTGAAGAAAATAATCCATAACCAATCTATAAATGAAAATTTGGGAGAGTTTATTCTGAGCTGAAATCTGGGGACCATGGCCCAGGGCCTTTCTTTCCAAAGGAAGAAAGGGCACCAAAGAAGTGAGGTACACAGAGTGTTATATACCCCCAAACAGGATATTTCACATATGATTGAAATGTCCCTCCCACAATACTCACAAGATTGCCCTGTGGGCACAGCGCTTTATGGACACAGCAGGTAGTGGGTCTGCTATCTCAGTGGGTGGAGCAGGAGGCAAGCCTATTGTCTCGAGCTGGGTGGTCACAGGTGAGCTCAGCAATCGGTTCCTAGCCTAAGGAAAGATGCTTAATCCTTAAGGAAATGCCAACGTTGGGAGGGGGAGGGAGGTTGCACCTTTATCTCAAGGGCGTTTGTTCTAGCCATAGGGAATATCTAAAGCAGATCTACAATGCATGCTCAACGGCCTCTGTCAGGCCCTTTTGGAAAGACAAGGTCAGGCCGAATTAGGTTTACAGCAAATGGCTTCCTCATATAATCCAATATATCCAATTACTTGCCATTTTTACTTGTCAGTACATACAATGGAATATTATTCAGCCATAGAAAATGAGGAAATTCTGGGAGATCCCGTCAAGATGGTGGTGTGAGCAGACGTTGAGCTTGTCACGAGCACAACCAGGATACAACAATTTTTGGAAGTATTACCCTGGATTGAAAACTGAAAACTGGATAAGAAGAACCCCCACAACAAGGGTCAGTCCTGATGAAGGCAAAGAGGCAGTAATTCCTGCTGGAGAGGAAAAAAGTCACCTTGGGAGCAGTGGAGCTTCTCAGCTGGCCAGGAAGGAGCCACCTAAGGTACGCAGCCCTCTCTGGAGGAGTGAGGTCTGGAGCGGGGACGATAGTGCTATAAGCATTCTTTGGACTCAGCCCAACTGAGACGAGGGTCTTACTGTCTGGCTTTGCTGGCTATTGACTACAGTGGGGACACCCCCAGAAAGCTATCGGACAAAAGCCAAAAAGACTCGGGTCTTAAAGCACTCATGCACAAACTCACTCATTGCAGCAACCTAAAATCACCACAGAGAAGGCTGACAGTCCTTTGGTGAAACAAGACTCACCTAGTGGGCTCTGGGGGCATCTTGGTGAGAGGAAGATCCTCTCCGGAGACTGAGACATTGGTGGGGGCCATTGTTCTGAGCTGATCCAGGTGTGCTGATAGGACACTGGTGGGGGCCATTGAGGAGCATCCCTTGGGCTGTTAGCCCAGGAGTCTGTCATGCCCACTAGAGCAAAGATTTTATCCAGTTCAGCCAGGGCAGGCAACCTGCCCTAGGGACTGGCCCCACCTAACAGCAAGACCTCAGGCTACTTTTCAGCCTGCATTGACTGGGTGCCTGGATCCTCTACAGGCAGGCAAGGTTGTCTGCCTGTGTGGTGCAGGGCCTCTGTGAGGACCAGGTGAACTGTAGGGGGCATTGGTGGAGAGGTGGGAGCCTCTGCAGTGTGGCATCGGGGTACGCTTCACGGGGTTGAAAAATGTGCACGGACCAGGACTGTGTTGACAATGTATGTGGTCCAGTGGGGGGTGAGGCTTATCAGCGGCAGAAGACCTGTGCTTCACAAATAACCATACAAAGGATCAGCCCCACCTTCCAAAGTCTGAAACAATTGAGTGTCCCCATGCCAAGGTCTAGCCCCACTCAGCTGCACTCCTAAGAGAACTGACAACAGCCTTGTTGGCCTGAGGCCTATCACAACTGTACACCTCTGGGCCCAGCAACCAGCTACACTGGGTACCAACTCAATTAAGAGGAAAACTGCAACAGGAGTGTGCTGATAGACTTTGTAGCCAACAGTGCTGAGGCTCCCCAAACCAGACTTACAAACAGCTGGCCAGGGAAGGAAAGATCAGACTCCCTGGGTACCTGCAGTGGGAGCAACCCTGCCACAGCAGAAGGACACAAGTAGCCCACAAAGTGGTCATTCCTGCTTCTTATGGACTGGTGATGAGTGGGAAGCACACTGCTGGGCCTCATAAGGCATCTCATACATAATAAGGCCACTTCTGCAAGATCAGGAGACTTAGTTGACTCACCTACTACAAAGAAAATAGCACAGTGAAAGAGGCATAATGAGGAGGCAAAGGAATACTTTCCAAGCAAGGGAACAGCACAAAACCCCAGAAAAAGGACTAAGTGAAACAGAAACTAGCGACCTACTAGACAAAGAGTTCAAACAAAATATCATGAGGATGCTCACAGATATGCGGAGAAGAATGGATGAACACAGTGAGCACATCAGCAAAGAACCAGAAGATATTAAAAGAACAATCAGAAATGAAGAATACAATACTCGAAATGAGAAATTCACTAGAGGGACTCAATAGCAGAGTAGAGGAAGCAGAAGAATGGATCAGCGAGCTCGACAAAAGACTAGAGGAAATCACCCAAGCAGAACAGAAAAGAGAAAAAAGAGTTAGACAGAATGAGAACAGTATAAGGGAACTCTGGGACAATATCAAGTGTGCTAACATTCGGATTATAGGGGTCCCAGAAGGAGAAGAGAGAGCCAAAGGGGCAGAAAATTTGTGTGTCGAAATAATAGAGGAAAATTTTCCTAACCTGAGGAAGAAAATAGACATCCAAGTTCAGGAAGCACAGAGAGCTCCAAACAAGATAAGCCCAAAGAAGCCCACACCAAGACATGTTATAATCAAAATGTCCAAAATTAAAGACAGAGAGAATCCTAAAAGCAGCAAGAGAAAGGCCACAAGTGACCTATAAAGGGAAGCCCATCAGACTATCAGCAGACTTCTCAGTCAAGACCCTATAGGCTAGAAGAGAATGTCATGACATATTTAAAGTCCTAAAAGGTAAAAACCTACAGCCAAGAATACTCTATCCATCAAGGTTGTCATTCAGATTGGAAGGTGAGATAAAGAGCTTCCCAGACAAGCAAAAATTGAAGGAGTTTATCACCAAGAAACCAGTTCTGCAAGAAATGCTGAAGGGACTTATTTAAGTGGAAAAGCAATAACCACAAATAGAGATTAAAGAAAATTATCAAAACAAAACAAACAACAACAAAAACAGGCAATAAAATCACTTGTAAGGTAAAAACATAGTAAAGGCAGCAGATCAACTACCTGGGAAGATAATATGAAGGTTAAAAGACAAATGTACTAAAATCACCTATTTCAGTGATAAGAGGGTAATGGATAGACACACACTAAACAAGAGACTATATATGATGTGAAAAACATATAATGTGGGAGGAGGGTAATGAAAAAGTAGAGCTTTTAGAAAGACGTCAAGCTAAAGAGTCTATTTACTCAATATAGACTGTTATATGCATAGTATATTAAATAGGATCCTAATAGTAACCACAAACCAGAAACCTATAACAAGCAGGAAAAAAAGTAAGACAAAAGAAATCAAACATATTGCTAAAGATAGCCATCAAACCACAAGGAAAGACAGCAAGAGAAAAAGAAAGGAACAGAGAAGAACTACTAAAACACCCAGAAAAAAAAAAAGTGACAAAATGGCAATAAATACTTATTTATCAGTAGCTACTTTAAATGTCAATGGACTAAATGCTCCAATCAAATGCCATAGTGTGGTCAATTGGATAAAAAGAAAACAAGACCCATGTATATGCTGCATACAAGAGACACACTTCAGACCTACAGACACTCACAAACTGAAAGTGGAAGGACGGAAAAAGATATTCCATGTAAATGGCAAAGAAAAGAAAGCAGGGGTACCAATACTTATATCAGACAAAATAGACTAAAACAAAAACTGTAATAAGAGACAAAGACGGGCGCTACATAATGATAAAGGGAACAATCCAACAAGAAAATATAACACTTGTAAATATCTATGCACCCAACATAGGAGCACCTAAATATATAAAGCAATTATTAACAGACATAAGAGGAGAAATAGACAGTAACACAATAATAGTAGGCTACTTTAACACTCCACTTACACCAATAGATAGATCAATAAGGAAACACTGGCATTAAAGGACACATTAGACCAGATGGACTTAGTAGATATATACAGAACATTCCATCCAAAAACCACAGAATAGACATTCTTTTCAAATGCCCATGGAACATTCTCCAGGGTTGATCACGTATTAGGCCACAAAAGAAGTCTCAATAAATGTAAGAAGATCAAAATAATACCATGCATCTTTTCTGACCACAAAGGTGTGAAACTGGAAATAAACTACAGAAAGAAAACCAGAAAAGCCACAGAAATGTGGAGATTGAACAAAATGCTACTGAACAACAATTGGGTCAATGAAGAAAGCAAAAAATTCCTGGAGACAAATGAAAATGAAAACACGACATGCCAAAATCTGTGGGATACGGCAAAAGTGGTTCTACAAGGGAAGTTTATAGCAATTCAGGCCTACCTCAACAAAGAAGAAAAATCCCAAATAGACAATCTAAAACTGCACCTAAAGGTACTGGAAAAGAACAATAAACAAAGCCCAAAATCAGCAGAAGGAAGGAAATAATAAAAATCAGAGCAGAAATAAACGAAATAGAGACTAAAAAAACAATAGAAAAAATTAATGAAACCAAGAGGTGGTTCTTCGGAAAGATAAACAAAATTGACAAACCCTTAGCTAGACTCACCAAGAAAAAGAGAGAGAAGGCTCAAATAATTAAAATCAGAAATGAAAGAGGAGAGATTACATTGGACACCTCAGAAATACAGAAAATAATAAGAGAATACTATGAAAAGCTCAATGCCAACAAATTGGATAATTTAGAAGAAATGGATAAATTCTTAGAAACATACAACCTTCCAAAACTGGACCAAGAAGATGTAGAAAATTTGAATAGACTGATCACCAGTAAGGAGATGGAAACAGCAATCAAAACCTCCCAAAAAATAAAAGTCCAGGACAAGATGGCTTCCCTGGTGAATTCTACCAAACATTCAAAGAAGACTTAATACCCATCCTTCTCAAACTCTCCCAAAAAATTGAAGAGGAGGGGAGGCTTCCTAACTCCTTCTACAAAGCCAACATCATCCTCATACCAAAACCAGACAAGGACAACACAAAAGAAGAAAATTACAGGCCAATATCACTGATGAACATCGATGCAAAAATCCTCAACAAAATACTAGCAAATCGAGTACAACAATACCTTAAAATGTCATACATCATGATCAAGTGGGTTTCATTCCGGGGATGCAGGGATGATTCAACATCTGCAAATCTATCAACGTGATACACCATATTAACAAAATGAAGAATAAAAATCACATAATCATCTGAATAGATGCAGAGAAAGCATTTGACAAGATACAGCATCATTTATGACAAAAACTCTAAATAAAATGGGTATAGAAGGAAAATACCTCAACATAATAAAGGCTATATATGACAAACCCACAGCAAATATCATTCTCAATGGAGAAAAACTGAAAGCTGTCTCTCTAAGAACACGAACCAGACAAGGATACCCACTGTCACCACTCATTTAACACAGTATTGGAAGTCCTAGCCAGAGCAATCAGGCAAGAAAAAGAAATAAAAGAGATCCACATTGGAAAAGAAGAAGTGAAACTGTCACTCTTTGCAAATGACATGATTTTATATCTAGAAAACCCTAAAGATTCCACTAAAAAACTTTTAGAAATAATAAAGGAATACAGTCAAGTCACGGGATACAAAATCAACGTACAAAAATCGGTTGCATTTCTATACACTGACAATGAAGTAGCAGAAAGAGAAATTAAGAATACAATCCCATTTACAATTTCAACAAAAAGAATAAAATACCTAGGAATAAACTCAACCAAAGAGGTGAAAGATCTGTACACCAAAAACTATAAAACATTGTTGACAGAATTCGAAGACATGAAGAAATGGAAAGATATTCCATGCTCTTGGATTGGAAGAATTAGCATTGTTAAAATGTCCATACTTACTAAAGCAATCTATAAATTCAATGCAATCCCTATCAAATTTCCAACAACATCTTTTACAGAAATAGAACAAAGAATCCTAAAATTTATATGGAACAACAAAAGACCCCGAATAGCCAATGGATTCCTGAGAAAAAAAGAACAAAGCTGGAGGTATCACACTCCCTGATTTCAAATTATACTACAAAGCCATAGTAACCAAAACAGCATGGTTCTGGCACAAAAACAGACACACAGATAACTGAAACAGAATTGAGATCCCAGAAGTAAACCCACACGTTTATGGACAGCTAATATTCAACAAGGGAGCCAAGAGCATATGATGGTGAAAGGAGAGTCTCTTCAATAAATGGTGTTGGGAAAACTGGACAGCCACATGCAAAAGAATGAAAGTAGACCATTCACTTACACCATGCACAAAAATCAACTCAAAATGGATTAAAGACTTGAATGTAAGACCCGAAACCATGAAACTTCTAGAAGAAAACATAGGCAGTACGTTCTTTGACATTGGTCTGAGTAGCATATTTTCAAGTCCCATGTCTGACCGGGCAAGGGAAACAAGAGAAAAAATGAACAAATGGGACTACATCAAACTAAAAAGCTTCTGCACAGCAAAGGAAACCATCAACAAAACGAAAAGACAACCTAACAATTGGGAGAAGATATCTGCAAACCACATATCAGATAAGGGGTTAATATCCAAAATATGCAAAGGACTAATACATCTCAACAACAAAAAAACCAACAATCCAATTATAAAATGGGCAAAAGATCTGAACAGAGATTTCTCCAAAGAAGATATACAGATGGCCAACAGGCATATGAAAAGATGCTCAACATCATTAGCTGTCAGGGGAATGCAAATCAAAACTACAATGAGGTATCACCTCACTCCGGTCAGAGTGGCTATAATTAACAAGACAGAGGGCTGGCCCCATGGCCAAGTGGTTAAGTTCACGTGCTCCACTGCAGGCGGCCCAGTGTTTGGTTGGTTTGAATCCTGGGCGCGGATATGGCACTGCTCATCGAACCATGCTGAGGCAGCGTCCCACATGCCACAACTAGAAGGACCCACAATGAAGAATATACAACTATGTACTGGGGGGCTTTGGGGAGAAAAAGGAAAAAAATAAAATCTTTAAAAAAAAACAAGACAGGAAACAGCAAATGTTGGAGAGGATGTGGAGAAAAGAGAAACCTTGTTCACTGCTGGTGGCAGTGCAAACTGGTGCAGCCACTGTGGAAAGCAGTATGGAGTATCCTCAGAAAATTAAGGATAGATCTACCATATGATCCAGCTATTCCACAGCTGGGTATTTATCCAAAGAACTTGAAAACACAAAGGCATAAAGATACATGCACTCCTATGTTCATTGCAGCATTATACACAATAGCCAAGACATGGAAGCAACCTAGGTGCCCATCAAGGGACGAATGGATAAAGAAGATGTGATATTTACACACGATGGACTGATACTCAGCCATAAGAAATGATGAAATCTGGCCATTTGTGACAACATGAATGGACCTTGAGGATATTATGCTGAATGAAATAAGTCAGAGGGAGAAAGGCAGATACCATATGATCTCACTCATAAGTAGAAGATAAAAACAACGACAAAAAACACATAGCAATGAGATTGGATTGGTGGTTACCATACGAGAAGGGGGGAGGGGGGAGGGCAAAAGAGGTGACTAGGCTCACATGTGAGGGGATGGACTATAATTAGTTTTCGGGTGGTGAACGCGATGTAATGTACACAGAATTCAAAAAAAAAGAAAACAAGGAAATGCTACCATTGTGACAACATGGATGGACCTTGAAGGCATTATGCTAAGTGAAGTCGGACAGAGAAAGACCGATACTGTATGATCTCACTTATATATGAATCTAAGAAAACCAGAAAACAACAACAAACACATAGAAAGAGAGATCAGACTTGTGGTTACCAAAGATAGGGGCTGGGGGGAGGGGAACTTGGAGGAAGGTGCTCAAAAGGTACCAACTTCCAGTTACAAGATGAATAAGTACTGGGGACCTAATGTATAGCATGGTAACTGTAGTGAACACCCCTTTATGAGATACAGGAAAGAAACCATCATGCTGGACACCTGACACTCACACCATGACGTGTGTCAATTCTTTCTCAATAAAACTGGAAAAAACTCAAACAATACAGAAATAAAAAAAAAGACCATGGTGAAAATGGACAATTGCCCATCAAATGCCATGTTCCATGCAGACCATCGGCAGCCACCCAAATCCAGGCTTGGTGGTCAGCTCAAACGTGGCATTGGGTACTGGCTCCCTGAGGCATCTCTGCCCAGCTAACAGGGCTCTGGACCTTTCCTTTCCTGACTGGGAACACAAGGTCAGAGGTCATCATCCCCATTTATGGATGGTGAAGCTGGGTGAAGGCTGAGGTCAGAGAACTGCCCTGGGCCAGCACTGACCCCAAGGGATTGTGTCTGTTTCACAGTCACCTGCAGCCCTGGATTCCTGCTCCTGGCAGAAGCAACAAGGGCACCTGCTTGTCCGATGCACTAATGGAGTCCCAGCAGCCTTGACCCCAGGGGGGCAGAGGGGAGACAGCACTGCTGAGGACCTACTAATTGCCCTGCCACCCAACAGGCACTATGCCCATGTGACCTCATTAATCCCATGGAGCCTTTCTGACAGCTGTCACCCCACCCTGCAGGCTCAGATGGGGAGGGAACCTGCCCAGGCCACATGGAGGACACCTGGACGTCTTGACTCCAGAAGGTGGACAGTCCCCACTGCCTCCATGCCTAATACATACAATCCAGACACTTGAAAACCAGGGTGGTGAGTGGTTGCTCACCAGAGAGCTGTGCTGTGATGAGCCAAGGGGCCACCAATGCCCTGCAGCCTCCAGTGACAATGAGCCACCACATGTGATCTCTTTTGCTTGTTCCCAACCTCTTCTAGGTTCGTGTCTCCTAGTTCCAGGGAGATTGGCACTGTCCCACCGCCTGAGAGAGTCATCACCAAGCTCCAGATCTGAGCACACAGCAGGGGCTGGCATTGTCTGGGTGTCTTAGGGACAGGAACAGAGGGTGGAGGGTCTGCGAGTACGGAAGACAGAGTCCCTGCTCCCTAGGTGAGTTCCATCCAAAAGGGACAGCACATTCAGAGTCAATGGACCCCTGGGCTGGCCTGCACTGGGTGCTTTCCCCGTCTCTGCAGGCCAGATGTTGAGAGGAGGTATGCGGGCCAGTCATTCTACGATCAGGCTGGGGTGCGGACAGGCCCCCATTTCTGAGCATGTTGTGGGTGCTCTGAAGATGCAACAGTAATAGAGGCCCTGCCCTCAGTGCCCCGTCAGTACCAGGTCAGTGAGTGCCGGGCAGTGGGAGCAGGGTGGACGTGCTCCCTGCCTTCGTGAAGCTTCTCATGGAGGCAGGAGATGGGTACCCATCACACACCTGCGTCATAAATGTGTAACGAGGTTGCTGCTGGAAGGGAGCCCCAAGAGCATCCACCAGCACAGCCGGGCTTGGCCTGGGGGTAGGGGAGCTTATGGGAGGAAGGGCCCCTTGAGTGAGTGAGCAGTGGTTAACTGGGGGGAGGGGGGGAGAGAGCTTCCCTACAGAGGAGCAGCCTGTGCCAGGCCCCAGGCCATCTCCTGGAGGAGCATCAGGCACTGCTCCCCACACTGCAGGGCGACAAGTATAAATAAGGAAGTCCAACAGGAGAGTCCAGGGCACTCAGGGAGGGGCACGAGGTGGAACGTGGACAGCCACGGGAGTCCAGGGCAGAAGGAAGCAGGCATAGGCAGCGAGTTCTGGCAGAAGAGACAGGACTGATGCCCACAGGGCAGTGTGAGGAGGGCCTGTGCAGAGCAGAGGAAGGAGGGATGTGCCAGGCCAGGGAGCAGCAGGGGTGAGTCCCAGAGGCCAGAGAGCCTTTGATCTCCGTGGGGAGCAGGGTGGCTCCTGGGGCAGAGCTGGAAAGGCCAAGGGCAAGCTGGACTCTGGAGAAAAGAGGCAAAATTCCAAGAGCACAAAGCATCCATCAAGCTCAGTATTCCCCCTGTTTGGCCCTGAGAGTGACAGGGCTCATTCTCTCTGCCCAGAGAGAGGCCGGACCCTGCACCTCTGCGTGAGAGCTCACAACCTGCCCAGGGAGTTTCACCAGGAATTTAGCCCGTTTCCAAAAACATCAGAGGCCCAGAGCAGGGCTGGAGCAGTGGGTCCTCAGAATGCAGCCTCAGCAGGTTGGGGCTGGGCTACCTGCTCCCCAGTTCAGCACTTTCCTCCCAGGTTTCACCTACAGCCCCTGCAGAGCGCCTTTGCCACACATCAAGCTTCTCAGACAGGGAAGCAGTTGCTGAGGGAAGATCAGAATCTAGCAGATACCGCCTGGGACAGCCCTGGCCCCCACCTTTCACTCTCACACTCATCCTTCTGCCTGGGGTTCCTCCAAAGGCCTCCCCATGGGGACTGACCCCTCATGATGGCCAGGAGCCCACCTTCTAGAGAAGCCACCTGCCCTGGAGTCATTGAGAGAGTGAGGGAACCTTTAACCACCCACTTACCGCACCAGTGGGCCCTGTCGGCTCTCTATTCTTCTTAGCATTTCTTTTTTCTACTGGAAAAAATATGCTTACATTTAGAAAACATAGAAAAGGAAATTGTACCAATGCCCCCTGATTCTTCCAAATCAAAGCAACTGTTTTCATCTCTGCATATTATCTACTAGGACTCATGGAGAGGAGACTTGTTACCTCTCTGAACTTCTACTTCCACATAGTAACTTGTCCATTCATTCAGACACCCAAGCTGTCTGAGCACAGGTATCCATGCCGGAAAGGGAGGTGCACATGGGAGACTTAGTGGTAGAGGTGAGGCCACTGTTCCTGCAAGCATTCCAGGAAGGGGGCCATCAAGGTCCTTGCCAAGGCCATGTGAGGTCCTCGCTGGAGGAAGAGAGGGGGGTCCAGCAGCTGCCCATGTGTCTTCATCCCTCAGGATGCTTGGTCAGTGCCAAGAGCCTGGAAAAGTGCCAAAAGAAACAGGGGTCCAGGGACCAGCCCAGAGGTCTCTGAATTGGTTTAGGGAGCCTGGAGATCTGGAACAGCCTGAGATCAGAAAACATGATAAAATCACGGAACTCAACCAAGTAGAGGCTGAAACTTGGTGCAGAGAAGAATGGCATGTTCTTCTGGAGAATAGGAGGGACTTGCTGACTCAGCTCTCAGTGCCCAGTGCTTAGCACAGTGCCTGGTCCATGGGAGGGGCATGAGTGTTGAAGGACAAGGAGAGAGAGTGGAGGAAAGGTGAGAAGGAAAGAGAGAAGGGAAAGTGAAGCATGCCGGCAGGTTCTGGAAAGCTGAGGAACCCTCAGACTCCACAGGGGCTGTGTCCATTGATTTCCTAAACTTGCCAATTGTGACATGAAGTGTGTCCTAGAGGAAGAGGAAGGAAAAGCTCTTGATTGCCCTGGGTCTTGGTCTATGACTCAGAGCAGCCAAGCCTTTGGAAGGTAAGGAGGGAACCCATGGCTGCCTCACCTGGATGACAGAGGAGGAAGCTCCAGAGAGCTGCACCCCAGAGGTGGGAAGGAAACAGCCTGGCAGGAAACAGAGGGTGGACAGCAGCCACAGCCTGTAGGAAGGAGGGCTGGACCCTCATGTGAGCAACTCAGCTGGTCTGGGAGCAGTCCTGACTGTGCAGTGCTGCCCATTGCATTGTGGGAAATGATTCAGACCGCATCACCTCTGCATCACCTCTGCATCACCTTCCAGACTCATTTCCTGACAAACACATCACCTCGCAGAGTCAAGACCTTCCAGACCCCTCCATTCCCTCAGATCATCAGTTCCAAGATGTCAAAACCTCTCAGATTCAACATCTCCCTTAAACTCCTTAAACATCAGAGAGACCAGAATCTTGGCTCTACAAGGTTCTCTGAGATGCAACATACTCTCCCCACTTCCTCTGCCTGTGATCAGTGGCTCAGAGAGAGCAGCTTTGTGGGAAAGGACAACCCATTCTCAAGAAGATCTTGTGACCACGTCCACTCAGCACAGGACAAGTCACCCAGACACACGAGGTCGGTGTCCGTACCATGGGATGTGTCACCAGTCCTGGAAAAGATACAGTAGACAACTACATGCTGACGTAAAAAGAGGGCCAGGAGAGCATTTGTTGGAGGTGAAAAGGGGAAGTCGCAGATCAATATATAAAGTACACTCTCTGTTTTTCTTATAAGAAGATATGCTTGTAAATGCATAAATAAGTAGCTGGAAGGACAGAAGCCACAATTTACAAGGTGGTTCCCTCTGGGATGGGGATCAGTGGGTGAGGGAGAGGTGGGGCTGAGGGTAGGAAAGACATGTCACTTTCCCTTAAATAGAGGACATAGAAGATAGAACAGGGAACTGGAAAACCCATTAAAGGCGAGCAAGTTGGGCTCCACCTGCTGAGCTGTGGATGTCCCCCTGTTCTTCCATGGCGGGACTCCTGCATGTGGCAGAGCCAGATGGCTGGGGCAGCAGAACTTGGATCTCAGAGCTCCTCACTTCTGGAAATGTCATTCTTCTCTTCCCTCCACCCAAATGGGCCCAACCTGTAAGATCCAGGCTAGAGGTGTGACTGTCAGAGCTGGTTGCACATCTGAGACCAGGGACAAGAAGGCCTGCCTCCCAGCCCCTGGGGGCCTGACTGGTGAACACTCCAAGCTCTTTGCTTTCTCAGGCTCCCTCAGTCATGGGCTGTGACCACCCTCTAGCTTTGGGTTCCTTCCTGAAGGAAGGAGATGAGCATTCAGACGTCTGGTCATTCTGAACACTCGATTCCGGCTTTCTCTTCTGCATATCGCCTTCCACAGAGACAGCTGTACACGGGTCAGGGCTGCACCTCTAATGTCACAGTCATCACCCTCCCTCCGGCCCCATGTTGAATATAAACAGAGACCTTGGGGAGCCCTTAGACTATAGAGAGTGAACTCAGGACCTGGGTTAAGAATCTCCCTTCTGCTGTTCACTCGCTGTGCAACTTCAGACAGATGCTTGATTTCTGTGCCTTGGTTTTCTTGTTGTCACTTAAATATTCCATAACCAATCTACAAATCAAAATTGGAGTGAGTTTGTTATGAGCCTGATCTGAGGACCATATAGCCTGGAGAGTCCTTCTACAAAGGAATGGAGCTCTCTAAAGAAGTTGGCTGTACAGAGTGGTCATATACCATCAGAGAGCATGTATCTCATATGACAGGAATGTCCCTTTTACAACAGTCAGGAGATTGCCTAGCCAGCACAGCACAGGGAGTCACATGGCAGGAAGCAGGTCTCTTGTCTCTAGCTGGGCGGCCACATGTGAGCGCAGCAATCAATTCCTAGCCTAGGGAGAGATACTTATCCTTAAGGAAATCCTAATGTGAGGGAAGCTGCATATTTATCTTAAGGTCAGTTGTTCTTGTCTTTAAGACACAGCAAATGCTTAAAGTAGATATATAATGCATGCTAAATGGCCACATCAGGTCCTTTTGGAAAAACAAGGTCAGGCCGAATTAGTTTTACACCAAATGGTTTCCTCACATACTCTAATATATCCTATTGTTTGCCATTGATTTATCATTGTCTATATATGGCAACAGCGCTCTCTCCTCACAGGGCTGTTTGTGGATTGAAGGAGACAACGTGTGTCGAGTGCCCTGTGCAGTGCCTGCCGGGAGGCAACTTCAAGACATGGAAGCTGGTGTCAACAGATGCTCACAATCCCCCAGGACATGTCACTGTCACACATGTGAGCCCTTCCACTCTCAGAAGAAAGTATTCTCCCCTGTTGGGCACCGATTCCATTAGAGAACATTCTGGCTCTTGCTCACACACCTGCGTCCCACCTCATTTCCTGGCAGTCACCTCCTGGGCCTGAGGCTGTTGCTGTCCCTTCCTCTTTCAGTAAGTGGAAATTTCTGTTCTGGTCCCTGCAGGAGCCACCAACCATGCATTCCTGTAACTCAGAAGATGGGAAGGCTGTGGAGCCAATCCCACAGTTGGCAGCTGAGAGCTGAACCAGAGAATGACCCATGTGAGAGGCCCCCTGCCTAACTCGGAGCTCTTACACGGGGTCCTCATGGCCTCGCAATACTGGGGAAGGAAAACCAATTCCAAAGGATCCAGGAACTTTCACCAGCAAATCGAATCTCAGCCCCAATAGGAACCGCTTCTTCCATGGTTCACCCCAATTGCTGCTACTGTGCCATCAGTGGCACCACTTCATGACATGGACCAGGTGACACCCAGGGTGGCAGCTGGATGCCTCCTCCCCTGCCTCACCAGGCCTTAGTCACCCAGCCAGACTGCTCTGACATTTCACCCTTTAGTCACCTCTGGGGCCTGTGGGGATAGATGGGGGCCTCCAGCTCTAATGTAGGGGACAGAAGCAGAATTGCCACTGGCAGCCCTGTGGCTCTGCCTTGGGTCATGCCTGGTTCACTGGGGTCCTGAGCAGCTGCCCTTAGCCCAGAAGGCTTCATGTTGCCTCCATGAAATCCTCTTGCAGCCTGCTCCAGCATCGCCCACTCAGGGGGGCCGAGTCCTCTCACCACCTACAGCCGTCCCCCGCTGGCCTCTGAGTCCTGCCCTGAGACGTAGAGGAGGACAGCAGGACTACCCTCCGCTCCTCCTTACCCCTCTGCCTCCCCACCCCCACATCCTCCTCACACTGTCCTGCCATCGCCCCCTACGTCCCCTCACCATCTGGGGGAGTCCCTCCCAGCCCCCAGGCTCCTCTACAACCAGGCCAGGACCAGCCCAGTCTCAGATTCTCTTTCCCTTTAGGGGGATCTTTTGTAGTTTACAAAATAGGCTGATACCTTTTTTCTGGTGAGGAGGTGTGGGAATGCGCAGTCCTAATTATATGAATATCTGTTCCCTTTTGCTCAAGTGTTTCCATGTGCTCACAACTTTACACGTTATCTCATTAATTGCCCAACGACTCTATTCAAAAAAACATTTGCTTTTTATTGTGGTAAAATCCACTTAACGTAAAGTTCACCATCTTAACCGTTTTTCAGTGTACAGTTCAGGGGTATTAAGTACATTCACAATGTTGTGCAACCATCACCACCATCCATCCCCGTAACTTTTCATCTTGTGAAACTGAAACTCCGTGGGCCTTAAACAGTAACTGCCCGCTCTGCTCTCCCTCAGCCCTGGCAGCCCCCACCTCCTTTCTGTCTCCGATTTTGACTGCTCTATGTACTTCATGTAAGTGGAGCCACACAGTATTTGTCTTTTTGTGACTGGCTTATTTCACTTAGCATGAGGTTCCTAAGGTTCATCCATGTTGTGGCACGTGTCAGAATTTCCTTCCTTCTTAAGGCTGTATAGTATTTCACTGTATGCATAGCCCACATTTTGCTTATCCATTTATCTGTTAACAGACACTTGGATTGCTTCCACAGTTTAGCTACTGTGAATAACGCTGCAATGAACACGGGTGTCCAAAATCTCTTAGAGACTCTGCCATCACTTCTTCTGGTACATACCCAGAGGTGAAATTGCTGGATCATGTGGTAGTTTTAGTTTTAACTCTCTGAGGAATCACTAAACAGTTTTCCATAGTGGCTGCACCATTTTACAATCCCACCTACAAGCGCACAAGGTTTCCAATTTCTCCACATCATTTCCAACACTTGTTATTTTCTGTTTTTCTTCTTGTTTTTTTTTTTTTTTTACAGAAGCCATCCTATTGGGTGTGAGGTGGTATCTCATTACAGTTTTGATTTGTATTTTCCTAATGGTTGGTGATGTTGATCATCTTTTCACGT
>NW_025794307.1:8662-9146 GCF_021613505.1 Equus quagga | reverse complement strand
GCCTAGGCAACTGGAAGGCAGGGGCTCCTAAGATTCCATGACACCCCCCACCTTCCAGTTCTGTTATTGCAACTCCAGACCGTTACCTGGCGCGCTGGCTCCTCCCTCCGTCACTCGTGTTGGAGTGTGAGCTAGAGGCAGTGCCTTTGGCTCTGAGCTCTGGCGTCTTGAACCTTGTTTTGGGGGTTACAGACTCTCAAGTGCTGTGGGGTGTTGATCACGTTGTTGCCGACAGTAAGTTAAGAATTCCTGACTCCTCACCCCTCAGTCCTCATTAAACCTATTTGCTTTCACTTGTTTTTAACCCATTCTGTGTTTGGGTCTCTTCTCCCCAGTCCCTGCCCTACCTCTTCCGCCCCACGTCACCATGGCAGTTTCTCTCGGCCCTGTGTCTGATCCGGGGGCCGAAATGACCCTCCTGGAAATCAACCAGGAGCTTCAGTCCCAGCTGGAACAAAGCAAACAGGACTTTCGAGACCTCAAA
>NW_025794307.1:3714-8652 GCF_021613505.1 Equus quagga | reverse complement strand
GCTTAGTGTTTTACTCAAGAGGCTGCAAGTCTTGGTAAAGTGGCCCAGGACTTGGGGTCAGTCTCAGGGCATGTGAATTCTGAGCTTGCCAAATGTCAGCTAATCTTGTCTGGTCACTTTCTCTGCCTTGAAGCTTCTCTTTGCTCAGCTCTCAAATGAGGAGTGACCAAATGCTGTGTATTTGGGAGGCTGAGCAATAGAAGGTGGAAATCTCAGTGGAGAGCCTGGTGCTGGGGTTATATCTCCCTCTGAGAGAAGAAGATGGAGCCTGCCTCCTCCCTTGAAGACAGTGACCCCAGCAGCATGGCCAGCTTTCCACTGAGGCCGGCCTCTCTGTCTTTCCTCAGAGTCTGGAGCGTGCAAAGACATCATTGAATCGGTGCTGGGGGAGAAGCTGCAGTTCCAGGAGGGGAAGCCCACAGAGAAGTCAACGTTAGCGGAGAAGCTCAAGTAAGGGGGGCTCTGTGCTGGGCGTCTGCTGGGAAGTTGTAGGCATCTCTGAAGGGGGCAAGGAGCAACTCTGGGCCAGGAGAATGGCCCAAATTTTCATGGCAGCCACATGCATACAAATTTGCATAACACCATTAGAGAACAATAATTGGTAAACTATGGACTCCAATTACTCAAAGGTTCCTTGACTCTTTTTTAAAATAAAACTTATTGAGGTGAAATTCACAGAACCTAAAGTTGGCTAAATTCGAGTGAACCATTCAGTGGCATTTAGGACATTCAGGATGTGGTGCAATCACTACCGCATTTACCTTTAATCACAATCACCTCCTGACTGACTACAGTTTGTCAGACTTTCTCTGAAAAAAACCTGTCTTTCTAAAGGTTTTGAGAAACCTCCACACTGTTTTCCACAGTGGCTGCACCAATTTATATTCCCAACAACAGTCTAGGAGGGTTTCTTTTTCTCCACCTCTATACGGAATCTAGAAAACAAACCAAACCAAACAAACAGACTCATAGACACAGGAAATAAACTGGTGATTACCAGAGGGAGGAGGGGTTGGGGGTGGGTGAAATGGGTGAAGGGGATTAAGAGGTACAACCTTCCAGTTACAAAATAAGTAAGTCATGGGGTTGGAATGTAGAGCATAGGGACGGTAGTCCACAATATTGTAACAACTTTGCATGGTGACAGTCTTACATCTATTTCGTTTACCCGTTCTCAAGAGTTATATTTACATGGTCCACCAAAACCTCATGAGACATTAAACAAAATCAGCTTTTATTCTAAGTTATTACTCTTGTTGACAAATTTTGTAACAGAGAGAACATGAGCTCATTTGACGAGTAAACCCAGGCTGTATGTCTGCATTGTATCCACTGCTGATAACTCTGAGAACATGTCTATTTTAAATCAAACCAGCACACTTAAACAGGCTTTTATTTCCCAAAGTTCATTTTAGATCCTGTTAAATAGCTTTGTCTTTTAGAAGGTTCTGTCTGTCAATTAAAGACTGTGTTCCATTCTAAGAGATTTTGAATCCTCTCTTTGAAGGGAGACCCCTCAGGTGGACTCGTCTGAAGCAGAGGTTCCCCAGAGTGGCCATTATAATTCCAAATTATCTCAAAAGTTTCCCTATTTTCAGCTGTTTAGTTTCAGATCAGGCATTTTGGGGGAGTTGAAGTGGCAAATCTCAGTGAGAGAAGAGAAAGAAGCAGCAGGCTTGGCTTCTGCCCTGGCATGTTTAATTATTTAATGATTTTTCTCTTAAAGAGGCAGTAAAATATTTCTTATTTTCTTTAGAAGCATCAAAAGATTAGAATAGGCTTCCTGTTGTAGCTGGCTTGTTCCGATTGCATGTATCGGTTTGAGTAAACTGAAACTGCCTCATTTTGGCCATTGTAAAGTGAGATCTCCTCTACATGTTCGATTCGCAGAGCCTGAAGGGTGGGTTTATGAGCTCTTGCAATATCAGGCAAGGGACACGTTCTCCAGCGACACATAATGTTTATTCCCACTACAGAATCTATAATGCAATGCAGCAAAACAGATGTAATTGTTTTACAGAAGGTCTATTTACATACACCAACTTTGACAAACCTTTATCTTAATTTTTTCAACTCTTGTGCCCCTAATTATAACTTATATTAGAATTTCACTCACAAGTTTTGGTATTACAGTGTTATGTAGGGAATGCATTCTCAGCTAGGCATAATATTTATTCCCAAAAAAGCATCCAAGCAAAGTTGACATAATCTCCTCATGAAATATTAGGGTAAACACTTTAATCTTTGTACTTGTACCAACCTGAGCAGCCTAATTGTTGCCCCAAACAAGTGTTGATAGGTTTCTCGCTGTGATTTCTGCCTACTGACTTTTAAAATTTTTTTCAAACTGGAAGAAATAGAACAAGTTTGTCTGATATTCTTTAATGTTGGGGGCCAATATGGGGTCCCTTTAGCCCATCCAACCTTAGGCAGTGTTTTAGTCAAAGCTTCGTTTTGACAGTATTTGTGTCTGTTCTATTCACCCTGCTCTTTCTTTTTAATGACTAAAGATTGCCATCCTGTTGGAGTGAGTTCTGTCACTCTTCCCTTCTTCACTTCTCTTTGTTAACTTGATGTTTCCATTTGCATCTGTGAGACCACAAGAAGAAGCTGAGACCCCAAATTTGATGACGTTTTTGAGATTAGTCGTTGTATTTTCCTTTTAATTTGGTCTTCTCATAGGTACCAGTAAAACAGCTCTTTATGAAGAGAGCTCTCTAAAAGTTTTCTAACTTAAGGATCCGTTGTTTGGCCATCTTCTCTCCAGAGTTTCAAGAGTATTGTGGTCAAACAGTGTCACAAAAGAAAATCATCCCTTTCAGACATTGGCTTCTAACTATAATTAGACCATCTACTCAGAATTAACCCCAATGGGCTCTGCTTGGTGACAGACAGCATGTTTCCCATTCCGATACACAGTGACAGAGAGACAGACACTCAGATCCAGACACAGAAATACCAGACACCAGTGAACCAGTTCCCAGATGGAGGGTAGAAAGTCCTACAACTATTCCCACTCCAAATGCGTGCCCAGACAGCCCCTCCGTGAATGGAAAGGACCCAAGTTGGCCCTTCCGTGAATGGAGGGGACCCCAAAAGAGGGGAAGGAAGTTCATGGGCATCTCTGAGGCAACTTACTCTATTTCAGAGTCCATCGACTTCCCAGAAGGAAGAAGCAGCCAACAAACCAATCTAGAATCTGTTTCCTCGCCATAAGAAAATGGGCCTAGGGTCAGTGGCTCCGAGGCAGATGGAAAGTACTGAGGGCAGTCCCTAGGGCAAATGACCGAGGTGGCTGCAGGACTGCTTCCCAGGAAATCCCAGTTGGCCTGGGGCCATGGACCCATGGGCAAGAGCCTTCTGGTTGGCTCATCAGATTTTACCACCTACAAACATCGGTTCTTTACCCGCCACACGAGAGGCCCAATAAAAACTGGAACACCAGGCTTAAGGCAAGGAGAGGGTTGTTATTTCGGGTGACATGAGCCAGGAGAGGAGAGGGAGCCCTCACATTTGTCTCATTTCATCTCATCTCACCGAAAGAGGGGACGTGAGTGTTTTTAAAGGTTTGTGAGGATTGTGGCTGCTTGTAGATGGTGGGGGGACTCAGTGGCCTTGCTGGTCGGAACTTTCCCACCAGCCTGCATTCGGCCTTGGGACACTGTTTGCAGGGGGGAGGAGGAGATGATAGGGAACCCAGGTGGTTTGTCTCCATGGTGGATAGAGTATTCTGGAGCCAGGGAGTAAGCGGGGAAAGAGTGCTTTGGTTTTAGCCCCACATACGCTGGGTTTAATGGAGGGGAACTGATAGCAGGCTGGCAGCAGCAGGTCACCATCCATGTGCCAGAATTCTGCTACAATAGCTCCTTGGGGATTTTCTCACAGAAATCTCCATGAAAAATCTTATGATCTATGGTTCGACTCTTTGCATGTTTAAACGGTCTCTTCTGTGCCACCTTAGGAAATATGATGTCCTAATCCAAGATCAGGCTCAAGAGCTGGCCCAGTTACAGCAAACGATAGAGAAAGGCAGAGAAGTCTCTGTGCTCCTCAAGCAGCACCTCAGGAACCTTCTCACCCACGATGACCCTACCAACTTCCAGGGTCAGGGCTTTCAAGAACGACTGGCTGAGGGCCGCAGGCTGGTGGAGCGCCTTGCCCGAAAGCTCAGCCCAGGTAAGGCGGTCATAGGCCCTGACTGCACTGAGCTGCTCCAAGAGATTCCACTCACGAGGATTTTTTTTTTAACCAGTTGTTCTGGTTTCCATGTCCCATTTGGGGCCATCACAGGAGCAGCACTGGCAGGGTGGGAACAGAGAGGAGAAATGCACTGGGTACAGGCCACAGTGGTCCAACTAGAGGTTTCTTTCCTGATGGACGGTGAATCACATTAATTGATTTTTGAGTGTTGAACCCCCTTTTCATAGCTGGAATCAATCTCACTTGGTTGTGGTGTATAATTCTTTGTATACTTTCTTGGATTCAATCTGTCAAATCTTGTTGATGATTTTTGCACCTATGTTCGTGAGACTTATTGGCCTGGAGTGTTCCTTTTCGTAACATCTTTGTCTGGTTTTTGTATTAGGAGAATGCTGACTTCATAGAATGTGTTAGGATGTATTCCCTGTTTCTATATTCTGGAAGAGATGGTAGACAACTGGCCTAATTTCTTCCTTAAATATTTGATAGAATTCACCAGTGAATTTATCTGGGCCTGGTGCTTTCTGTTTGGGAAGATTCTTTTGTTGTTTCAATTTCTGTAGTAGATATAAGCCTATTCAGATGATCTGTTTCTCCTTGTGGGAATTCTGGTAGATTGTGTGTTTCAAGTAATAGATGCATTTCAAACTTCAGGGCACAGATTGGTTCCTAACATTCCTTGATTATCCATTTGATGTCCATGGGATCAGTAGTGCCAGTCCCTCTTTCATTTCTCAT